>NC_056581.1:19848847-19876347 GCF_018340385.1 Cyprinus carpio | reverse complement strand
TTTGTTGCATTTGCACAGTTTTGACCAACAGGTGTCGCCAGCATGTATTATTCGAAAATCTGTAATAAAAAATCTGCTCCCGAAGTCCCGAACTGAATCAAGTGACTGGCGAACTCGCCCCGAAGTCCCGACCTGAATCAAATGACTCGCGAAGTCGCCCCCAAGAACCTACCAAATGAATCAAGAAACCGAAGTCCCGAACTGAATCAAGTGACTGGCGAACTCGCCCCGAAGTCCCGACCTGAATCAAATGACTCGCGAAGTTCCGAATTGAATCAAGTGACTGGCGAACTCGCCCCGAAGTCCCGACCTGAATCAAATGACTCGCGAAGTTCCGAATTGAATCAAGTGACTCGCGAACTCGCTCCGAAGTCCCGACCTGAATCAAATGACTCGCGAACCCGCTCCGAAGCGAATTGAATCAAGTGACTGGCGAACTCGCCCCGAAGTCCCGACCTGAATCAAATGACTCGCGAAGTTCCGAATTGAATCAAGTGACTCGCGAACTCGCCCGAAGTCCCGACCTGAATCAAATGACTCGCGAAGTTCCGAATTGAATCAAGTGACTCGCGAACTCGCCCCGAAGTCCAAACCTGAATCGACTCCGCGAACTCGCTGAAGTCAATTGAATCAAGTGACTCGCGAACTCTCCCGAATTGAATCAAATGACTCGCGAACTCGCCCCGAAGTCCAAACCTGAATCAAATGACTCGCGAACTCGCTCCGAAGTCCCGAATTGAATCAAGTTACTCGCGAACCCGCTCCGAAGTCCCGAATTGAATCAAATGAATCGCGAACTCGCTCCGAAGTCCCGACCTGAATCAAATGACTCGCGAAGTTCCGAATTGAATCAAGTGACTCGCGAACTCGCCCCGAAGTCCCGAATTGAATCAAGTGACTACTCCGAATTGAATCGTGACTCCGAACCCGTCCGAAGTCCCGACCTGAATCAAATGACTCGCGAAGTTCCGAATTGAATCAGGTCACTCGCGAACTCGCCCCGAAGTCCCGACCTGAATCAAATGAATCGCGAACTCGCCCCCGAAGTCCCGAATTGAATCAAGTGACTCGCGAATCAAATTGACTCAAGTGACTCGCGAACTCTCCGAAGTCCCGAATTGAATCAAGTGACTCGCGCCGAATTGAATCAAGTGACTCGCGAACCGAAGTCCCGACCTGAATCAAAATGAATCGCGAAGTGACTCACTCGCGAACTCGCTCCCGAAGTCCCGACCTGAATCAAATGAATCGCGAACTCGCCCGAAGTCCCGAATTGAATCAAGTGAATCGCGAAGTCCCGAATTGAATCAAGTGACTCGCGAACTCGCTCCGAAGTCCCGACCTGAATCAAATGAATCGCGAACTCGCCCCGAAGTCCCGAATTGAATCAAGTGACTCGCGAACTCGCTCCGAAGTCCCGAATTGAATCAAATGAATCGCGAACTCGCCACGAAGTCCCGAATTGAATCAAGTGACTCGCGAACTCGCTCCGAAGTCCCGAATTGAATCAAGTGACTCGCGAAGTCCCGAATTGAATCAAGTGACTCGCGAACTCGCTCCGAAGTCCCGAATTGAATCAAGTGACTCGCGAAGTCCCGAATTGAATCAAGTGACTCGCGAACCCGCTCCGAAGTCCCGACCTGAATCAAATGAATCGCGAAGTTCCGAATTGAATCAGGTCACTCGCGAACTCGCTCCGAAGTCCCGACCTGAATCAAATGAATCGCGAACTCGCCCCGAAGTCCCGAATTGAATCAAGTGAATCGCGAAGTTCCGAATTGAATCAAGTGACTCGCGAACTCGCTCCGAAGTCCCGAATTGAATCAAATGAATCGCGAACTCGCCACGAAGTCCCGAATTGAATCAAGTGACTCGCGAACCCGCTCCGAAGTCCCGACCTGAATCAAATGAATCGCGAAGTTCCGAATTGAATCAGGTCACTCGCGAACTCGCTCCGAAGTCCCGAATTGAATCAAGTGACTCGCGAACTCGCTCCGAAGTCCCAAATTGAATCAAGTGACTCGCGAAGTCCCGAATTGAATCAAGTGACTCGCGAACCCGCTCCGAAGTCCCGACCTGAATCAAATGAATCGCGAAGTTCCGAATTGAATCAGGTCACTCGGAACTCGCTCCGAAGTCCCGACCTGAATCAAACTCGCCGCGAACTCGCCCCGAAGTCCCGAATTGAATCAAGTGACTCGCGAACTCGCCCCGAAGTCCAAACCTGAATCAAATGACTCGCGAACTCGCTCCGAAGTCCCGAATTGAATCAAGTTAATCGCGAAGTTCCGAATTGAATCAAGTGACTCGCGAACTCGCTCCGAAGTCCCGAATTGAATCAAATGAATCGCGAACTCGCCACGAAGTCCCGAATTGAATCAAGTGACTCGCGAACCCGCTCCGAAGTCCCGACCTGAATCAAATGAATCGCGAAGTTCCGAATTGAATCAGTCACTCGCGAACTCGCTCCCCGAAGTCCCGAATTGAATCAAGTGACTCGCGAACTCGCTGAAGTCCCGAATTGAATCAAGTGACTCGCGAAGTCCCGAATTGAATCAAGTGACTCGCGAACCCGCTCCGAAGTCCCGACCTGAATCAAATGAATCGCGAAGTTCCGAATTGAATCAGGTCCTCGCGAACTCGCTCCCGAAGTCCCGACCTGAATCAAATGAATCGCGAACTCGCCCCGAAGTCCCGAATTGAATCAAATGACTCGCGAACTCGCCAAAGTTCCGAATTGAATCAAGTGACTCGCGAACTCGCTCCGAAGTCCCGACCTGAATCAAATGACTCGCGAAGTTCCGAATTGAAAGGTCACTCGCGAACTCGCCCCGAAGTCCCGAATTGAATCAAGTGACTCGCGAACTCGCCCCGAAGTCCCGAATTGAATCAAGTGACTCGCGAAGTCCCGAATTGAATCAAGTGACTCGCGAACCCGCTCCGAAGTCCCGACCTGAATCAAATGAATCGCAAAGTTCCGAATTGAATCAGGTCACTCGCGAACTCGCTCCGAAGTCCAGACCTGAATCAAATGACTCGCGAACTCGCCCCGAAGTCCCAAATTGAATCAAGTGACTCGCGAACCCGCTCCGAAGTCCCGAATTGAATCAAGTGACTCGCGAACTCTCCCC
The DNA here is from genome assembly GCF_018340385.1 of Cyprinus carpio. Lineage (NCBI taxonomy): Eukaryota > Metazoa > Chordata > Actinopteri > Cypriniformes > Cyprinidae > Cyprinus > Cyprinus carpio. Next base: position 19,873,216 of record NC_056581.1, on the reverse strand, counting down.
GAAGTCCCGAATTGAATCAAGTGACTCGCGAACTCTCCCCGAAGTCCCGAATTGAATCAAATGACTCGCGAACTCTCCCCGAAGTCCCGACCTGAATCAAATGAATCGCGAACTCGCTCCGAAGTCCCGATCTGAATCAAATGAATCGCGAACTCGCTCCGAAGTCCCGATCTGAATCAAATGACTCGCGAAGTTCCGAATTGAATCAAGTGACTCGCGAACTCTCCCCGAAGTCCCGACCTGAATCAAATGAATCGCGAACTCGCCCCGAAGTCCCGACCTGAATCAAATGACTCGCGAACCCGCTCCGAAGTCCCGACCTGAATCAAATGAATCGCGAAGTCCCGAATTGAATCAAATGAATCGCGAACTCGCCCCGAAGTCCCGACCTGAATCAAATGACTCGCGAAGTCCCGAATTGAATCAAATGACTCGCGAAGTCCCGAATTGAATCAATTGACTCGCGAAGTCCCGACCTGAATCAAGTGACTCGCGAACTCGTCCCGAAGTCCCGACCTGAATCAAATGAATCGCGAACTCGCCCCGAAGTCCCGAATTGAATCAAGTGACTCGCGAACCCGCTCCGAAGTCCCGACCTGAATCAAATGAATCGCGAAGTCCCGAATTGAATCAAGTGACTCGCGAACTCGCTCCGAAGTCCCGAATTGAATCAAGTGACTCGCGAAGTCCCGAATTGAATCAAGTGACTCCCGAAGTCCCGACCTGAATCAAATGACTCGCGAACTCGCTCCGAAGTCCCGACCTGAATCAAATGACTCGCGAACTCGTCCCGAAGTCCAGACCTGAATCAAATGACTCGCGAACTCGTCCCGAAGTCCAGACCTGAATCAAATGACTCGCGAACTCACCCCGAAGTCCCAAATTTAACCAACTGAATCAAAAAACCCCTCCGAAGTCCCGATCTGAATCAAATGACTCGCGAACTCGCTCCGTAGTCCCGAATTGAATCAAGTGAAAGTCACCAAACTCTCTTTAACAAGGCAACAATGATTAGTTCATCCAAAAATGAAAATTAGCCTGTGTTTTACTCACTCTCAAGCCATCCTATGTGTATATGACTTTCTTCTTTGACACGAATCCAAACGGAGTTATATTAAAAATTGTCCTGGCACTTCTAAGCTTTATCATTATAGTGAGCGGGTGTATTTGTTCAACAGTCCAAAACAGTTAAATAAAGCACGCACATCCATAATAAAAGTGTCTCACACAGCTCCTGGGGGTGAATGAAGGCCTCCTGTAGCAAATCCATGCATAGAATCAGATGCAGACAAAGCGGGTGAAAGTTGTTGAAAAGATGAATCCAAAATGATTCATTTACACATTGAGTGATAAACAATGTAAAAAGAGCAAATGAGAGAAACAGATGCACACAAAACAGGTGAAGTGTGTTGAGAAGATTCATTCAAAATGATTCCTTGACACATCAATCAGTTCTGCAGTGCTTTATCCCAGTGCTCATGAACCAGTGATCTTCTGTCTGTCAGATGTACTGTTCTGTCTCTTCATCTTTTCATTCTGGTTTATGAGTGTCTCTCCTCTTCTGTTCTGCAGTATCTGGTCATGGATTACTATGTCGGTGGAGATCTGCTGACGTTGCTGAGTAAGTTTGGTGATCGTATCCCGGAGGACATGGCTCAGTTCTACCTGGCTGAGATGGTGATGGCCATCGATTCAGTCCACAGACTCGGTTATGTGCACAGGTATCTGTACTGACACCTGAACATGTGATGGTTTGATTCAGAAAGTTCTCTAAATTGACTATATATACGAGTACATAGCATGTTGGATGTTCAGTTTGATGTCTGCTCTCTTCCCGTAGAGACATTAAGCCTGACAACATCCTGCTGACAGCAGACGGTCACACACGATTGGGTGATTTTGGCTCCTGTCTGCGTCTGGAGGATGATGGACTGGTGATGTTTATCAGACGTAAGCCTACATTCAGTCATGTGCGGTCCGCTGTGCTCATATATATGTGTATATTCTCAGATCCACTCGTCGCTAGCCGTCGGGACTCCAGACTATCTGTCTCCAGAGATCCTGCGGGCGGTGGAGGGCGGCGGAGGCTACGGCTCTGAGTGTGATTGGTGGGCTCTGGGCATCTGTGCATACGAGATGCTGCTGGGAACCACACCCTTCTACGCCGAGTCCATCTCTGAGACCTACGCCAAAATAATACACTTCAAGGTAAAGGAGCTGTGCTTGAGGATGCAGGGCTGGACGGTAGACGATATCGTGATAAAACATCGATAACAATGATTTCTGCTGATCACACTGCTGAAATATATACAGTGCGTGTCTCTGAGAGTCACTTCAGCAGCGTTTACTTGGAAAAAAACACTGTCAAACACATACTCACAGATTTTGACTACAAACTGGCAAAATAAAAGTTTGGTTTAATTTGAAGAAATGATGACAGGAATATAGTACTACTGCATATATATTATCTGTGTTGGGGGAATTGCATTACAAGTAACATAAGTCTAGCTTATTCCAGTAAGGGTCTTACGCCTGCATTTCAGGTACATGCTTACTTAACGAGGGGAATGCAACTTCGTGGGCTGTCTATAAAGGGGTCACATTACAAGATATCTGTGAAGCAGAGAATTAGTCCTCAGTTAAACTGACACACGCACAACATGCAGATTCACATTTGCACTTTAATATTTGCACACACTCGTCCAGATCGCCATCTGATTCAGAGATGCTTTTGATTCATTCATATAAATTTTGACAAATCCCATGACACATTGCAGTATACTATTTTAATGTAAAACATAATGCATGAATATAGATGACGCAAGCGCTGACTGTGTTTCTGTCTGAACAGGATTATTTTGAGTTTCCTCCGGGGTCGGAGGTGTCCGAGGAGGCGCGTTCACTCATCAGCGCTCTGATCTGTGACCGGAGCGAGAGGTTGGGTTCACGGGGCTCCGGGGACTTCACAAAACACCCATTCTTCACAGGTTTGGACTGGAGTTCCCTTCATCTCCTCCCTCCTCCGTACCGTCCTGACGTCTTCGACGCCACAGACACCTCCAACTTTGACGTGCTGGACGACTGTCTGAGCCACACGGTACCAGAGCCATCAGATCTGTCACAGAGATGAGAATCTGAGAGTGATCTGACTTCTTCTGCTCTTGTGTTCAGGAGACGCTGAGTGACATGATGGAGCGAGCACCTGTCGGGCTTCATCTGGCGTTTGTGGGCTACTCTTACACAGCCACCAGGTCAGTGACTCTTCATCAGCAGCTCTATTGTTGAGCGCAGCTGTAACATGTTCTCACTCTGCTGTGCTGTACAGAGAGACGGGAGCGCTGGACCGCAGCAGGGACATCATGATGGAGATCAACCAGCAGCAGGACAGAGATCAGCTGCACCTGCAGGCAAAACTGGTACGATTTACACTGACTGATGAAAACATGGACAGAATCACGGAATTCACTCATTAAACTTTTGGTCATTTTAACTTTACTGTAAATATAGATTTTTTTATCATAAAATCAAGAGAAATTCAAACAGACAACACTGAACTTCTGTAAAAATTAAACACATTTAATAGGGCACTATGATTGTTAAAAATGTAAAATTATTATTGTTAAAAATTTCAATTGATAAAGTTTTATAAGAGGAGTGGAATATATGTGCTTTTTTATTATTAAAATGTAATTAAGACATTAAAATGGAATTCAGCAAAATTTAACTGGAAAACTCTTTTATTTTTATCTTGCTGGATTCCATTTATTTGTTTATTTATTTACTTTTCTGGATTCCATTTTTAATGGTTAAATAAAAGTTGATTGAGTTGATTAAACTTTTTTACCAAAATAAGTAATCTTGTTGATGTACATTTAGAAAGAGCTTTATTTTTTATGTGTGCTTGCACACAATGATTGTTTTTTGGTAATGAACCTTCCAGTGCATGCATATATAAACAACAACAACAACAAGACACATTATAATAAAATGAAAATTAAAAAAAATGGGAAAAAAATGAACAAAAAAATAAATAAAGCCAGAATAGACATTTTTACAGGTATCACATATTTACAGTTTTGTGGATAATATGAGTAAATATGAGTGAGTTTCTAAAATATTGCACTAAGGAAGACTTTGAGAGGTATCATCTGTTAACATTAGTGATCTCTGTCCAGCAGCAGTCTGAATCAGACGTCAGTGTGAATGTGCTGCAGAATCAGGTGTGGCAGCTCAGAGAATCCATCACTGCTGAGCTGACGGCACTTCCTGCACTTCCTGCTGAGCACAACAAACCCCAGCCAATCAACAGCAGCACAGAGACGGAGCAGAGCGACGCACACGCTTACGAGCTGCAGAGGTACGCCAGCATGCACTCAGCTATTACAGTCATATCTGATAATAAATTATGTTATTTAATATGGTAAATAATATTCAATTGTATTTCAGTGTTCAATAAAAACATATTGTTATATTTCAGTATTCAATGAAAATTATTATATATATATATATCTATATATCTATATATATATCTATATATCTATATATAGATATATATATATGCATATGTGTGTGTGTGTCATGAAAAGTGGAGCCAAAATATTTCAATCTGCTGGCTGCAGTATAGGTCATAAACCCCACCCTCTGCATGTAAACGGAAAGGAGCTATAAAAAAAACACCAACACTTCAAATCAATTAAAATCAGTTTTCCACACAGGTGGTTTCTGTCATTTTAGGTAGTTTTTATCATGCTGATGAATGTTCCAGTGTTTGTTTTTCTTCCAAATTTGCTTATAGTTCGTCATTTAATGCTAGAAAAATGGGTTGTGGTGTCATGATTGTGTGTTTGTGATTGGGTCTGCGGGAGTCTGTGTGGGACTTTGATACCGCGGCGCCATCTTACGATCACTGCAGCGCAGACTGGGGCTCCAAATGAATCACTGCCGCACAGACTGAGACTCCAAATGAATCACTGGAGCTCCAAATGAATCACTGCTGCGCAGACTGGGGCTCCAAATGAATCACTGACGCGCAGACTGGGGCTCCAAATGAATCAGTGGGGCTCTAAATGAATCACTGCTGTGCAGACTGGGGCTCCAAATGAATCACTGCCACGCAGACTGAGGCGCCAAATGAAACACTGCCGCACAGACTGGGGCTCCAAATGAATCACTGCCGCGCAGACTGGGGCTCCAAATGAATCACTGCCGCGCAGACTGAGATGCCAAATGAATCAGTGGGGCTCTAAACGAATCACTGCTGTGCAGACTGGGGCTCTAAATGAATCACTGCCACGCAGACTGAGGCGTCAAATGAATCACTGCCACGCAGACTGGGGCGCCAAATGAATCACTGCTGCGCAGACTGAGGCGCTAAATGAATCACTGCCACGCAGACTGGGGCTCCAAATGAATCACTGCCGCACAGACTGAGGCGTCAAATGAATCACTGCCGCGCAGGCTGAGGCACCAAATGAATCACTGCCGTGCAGACTGAGGCGGCAAATGAATCACTGCCGCGCAGACTGGGGCGCCAATGAATCACTGCCGCGCAGGCTGAGGCGTCAAATGAATCACTGCCGCGCAGGCTGAGGCGCCAAATGAATCACTGCCGCGCAGGCTGAGGCGTCAAATGAATCACTGCCGCGCAGGCTGAGGCGCCAAATGAATCACTGCCGTGCAGACTGAGGCGGCAAATGAATCACTGCCGCGCAGGCTGAGGCGCCAAATGAATCACTGCCGCGCAGGCTGAGGCGCCAAATGAATCACTGCCGTGCAGACTGAGGCGGCAAATGAATCACTGCCGCGCAGACTGGGGCGCCAAATGAATCACTGCCGTGCAGACTGAGGCGCCAAATGAATCACTGCCGTGCAGACTGGGGCGCCAAGTGAATCACTGCCGTGCAGACTGAGGCGCCAAATGAATCACTGCCGTGCAGACTGAGGCAGCAAATGAATCACTGCCGCGCAGGCTGAGGCGCCAAATGAATCACTGCCGTGGAGACTGAGGCGCCAAATGAATCACTGCCGTGCAGACTGAGGCGCCAAATGAATCACTGCCGCACAGACTGAGGCATCAAATGAATCACTGCCGCGCAGGCTGAGGCGCCAAATGAATCACTGCCGTGCAGACTGAGGCGGCAAATGAATCACTGCCGCGCAGACTGGGGCGCCAAATGAATCACTGCCGTGCAGACTGAGGCTCTAAATGAATCACTGCTGTGCAGATTGAGGCGCCAAATGAATCACTGCCGGCGCAGACTGGGGCGCCAAATGAATCACTGCCGCGCAGACTGAGGCGCCAAATGAATCACTGCCGCACAGACTGGGGTTCCAAATGAATCACTGTCACGCAGACTGAGGCGTCAAATGAATCAATGTCGCGCAGACTGAGGCGTCAAATGAATCACTGCCGCGCAGACTGAGGCACTAAATGAATCACTGCCGCACAGACTGGGGCTCCAAATGAATCACTGCCGCACAGACTGGGGCTCCAAATGAATCAGTGGGGCTCTAAATGAATCACTGCTATGCAGACTGGGGCTCTAAATGAATCACTGGGGCTCCAAATGAATCACTGCCACACAGACTGGGGCTCCAAATGAATCAGTGGGGCTCTAAATGAATCACTGCTGTGCAGATTGAGGCGCCAAATGAATCACTGCTGCGCAGACTGGGGCGCCAAATGAATCACTGCCGCGCAGAAACTGAGGCGCCAAATGAATCACTGCCGCGCAGACTGAGGCGCCAAATGAATCACTGCCGCACAGACTGAGGCGCCAAATGAATCACTGCCGCACAGACGGGGGTTCCAAATGAATCACTGTCACGCAGACTGGGGCGCCAAATGAATCACTGCCGCGCAGACTGAGGAGCCAAATGAAACACTGCCGCACAGACTCGGGCTCCAAATGAATCACTGCCGCGCAGACTGGGGCTCCAAATGAATCAGTGGGGCTCTAAATGAATCACTGCATTGCAGACTGGGGCTCCAAATGAATCAGTGGGGCTCTAAATGAATCACTGCTGTGCAGACTGGGGCTCTAAATGAATCACTGGAGCTCTAAATGAATCACTGCCGCACAGACTGGGGCTCCAAATGAATCACTGCCACACAGACTGAGGCTCCAAATGAATCACTGCTGCGCAGACTGGGGCTCCAAATGAATCAGTGGGGCTCTAAATGAATCACTGCTGTGCAGACTGGGGCTCCAAATGAATCACTGCCACGCAGACTGAGGCGCCAAATGAAACACTGCGGCACAGACTGGGGCTCCAAATGAATCACTGCCGCGCAGACTGAGGCTCCAAATGAATCACTGCCGCGCAGACTGGGGCGCCAAATGAATCACTGCCGTGCAGACTGAGATGCCAAATGAATCAGTGGGGCTCTAAATGAATCACTGCTGTGCAGACTGGGGCTCTAAATGAATCACTGCCACGCAGACTGAGGCGTCAAATGAATCACTGCCACGCAGACTGGGGCGCCAAAATGAATCACTGCTGCGCAGACTGAGGCGCTAAATGAATCACTGCCACGCAGACTGGGGCTCCAAATGAATCACTGCCGCACAGACTGAGGCGTTCAAATGAATCACTGCCGCGCAGGCTGAGGCGCCAAATGAATCACTGCCGTGCAGACTGAGGCGGCAAATGAATCACTGCCGCGCAGACTGGGGCGCCAAATGAATCACTGCCGCGCAGGCTGAGGCGTCAAATGAATCACTGCCGCGCAGGCTGAGGCGCCAAATGAATCACTGCCGTGCAGACTGGGGCGCCAAATGAATCACTGCCGTGCAGACTGAGGCGCCAAATGAATCACTGCCGTGCAGACTGAGGCGGCAAATGAATCACTGCCGCGCAGGCTGAGGCGCCAAATGAATCACTGCCGCGCAGGCTGAGGCGCCAAATGAATCACTGCCGTGCAGACTGAGGCGCCAAATGAATCACTGCCGTGCAGACTGAGGCGCCAAATGAATCACTGCCGTGCAGACTGAGGCGGCAAATGAATCACTGCCGCGCAGGCTGAGGCGCCAAATGAATCACTGCCGTGCAGACTGAGGCGCCAAATGAATCACTGCCATGCAGACTGAGGCGCCAAATGAATCACTGCCGCACAGACTGAGGCATCAAATGAATCACACTGCCGCGCAGGCTGAGGCGCCAAATGAATCACTGCCGTGCAGACTGAGGCGGCAAATTAATCACTGCCGCGCAGACTGGGGCGCCAAATGAATCACTGCCGTGCAGACTGAGGCGCCAAATGAATCACTGCCGTGCAGACTGAGGCTCTAAATGAATCACTGCCGTGCAGACTGAGGCTCTAAATGAATCACTGCTGTGCAGATTGAGGCGCCAAATGAATCACTGCCGCGCAGACTGGGGCGCCAAATGAATCACTGCCGCGCAGACTGAGGCGCCAAATGAATCACTGCCGCACAGACTGGGGTTCCAAATGAATCACTGTCACGCAGACTGAGGCGTCAAATGAATCACTGTCGCGCAGACTGAGGCGTCAAATGAATCACTGCCGCGCAGACTGAGGCACTAAATGAATCACTGCCGCACAGACTGGGGCTCCAAATGAATCACTGCCGCACAGACTGGGGCTCCAAATGAATCACTGCCGCACAGACTGGGGCTCTAAATGAATCACTGCTATGCAGACTGGGGCTCTAAATGAATCACTGGGGCTCCAAATGAATCACTGCCACACAGACTGGGGCTCCAAATGAATCAGTGGGGCTCTAAATGAATCACTGCTGTGCAGATTGAGGCGCCAAATGAATCACTGCTGCGCAGACTGGGGCGCCAAATGAATCACTGCCGCGCAGACTGAGGCGCCAAATGAATCACTGCCGCGCAGACTGAGGCGCCAAATGAATCACTGCCGCACAGACTGAGGCGCCAAATGAATCACTGCCGCACAGACTGGGGTTCCAAATGAATCACTGCCGCGCAGACTGAGGAGCCAAATGAAACACTACCGCACAGACTCGGGCTCCAAATGAATCACTGCCGCGCAGACTGGGGCTCCAAATGAATCAGTGGGGCTCTAAATGAATCACTGCTGTGCAGACTGGGGCTCTAAATGAATCACTGGAGCTCTAAATGAATCACTGCCGCACAGACTGGGGCTCCAAATGAATCACTGCCACACAGACTGAGGCTCCAAATGAATCACTGCCGCGCAGACTGGGGCTCCAAATGAATCAGTGGGGCTCTAAATGAATCACTGCTGTGCAGACTGGGGCTCTAAATGAATCACTGGAGCTCTAAATGAATCACTGCCGCGCAGACTGGGGCTCCAAATGAATCACTGCCACGCAGACTGGGGCGCCAAATGAATCACTGCTGCGCAGACTGAGGCGCTAAATGAATCACGCAGACTGAGGCGCCAAATGAATCACTGCCGCGCAGACTGAGCCGCCAAATGAATCACTGCCGCGCAGACTGAGGCGCCAATGAATCACTGCCGCGCAGACTGAGGCGCCAAATGAATCACTGCCGCGCAGACTGAGGCGCCAAATGAATCACTGCTGCGCAGGCTGAGGCGCCAAATGAATCACTGCCGCGCAGACTGAGGCGCCAAATGAATCACTGACGCGCAGTCTGGGGCTCTAAATGAATCACTGGAGCTCTAAATGAATCACTGCCGCGCAGACTGAGGCGCCAAATGAATCACTGCCGCACAGACTGAGGCGCCAAATGAATCACTGCCGCACAGACTGGGGTTCCAAATGAATCACTGTCACGCAGACTGGGGCGCCAAATGAATCACTGCCGCGCAGACTGAGGAGCCAAATGAAACACTACCGCACAGACTCGGGCTCCAAATATGAATCACTGCCGCGCAGACTGGGGCTCCAAATGAATCAGTGGGGCTCTAAATGAATCACTGCTGTGCAGACTGGGGCTCTAAATGAATCACTGGAGCTCTAAATGAATCACTGCTGCACAGACTGGGGCTCCAAATGAATCACTGCCACACAGACTGAGGCTCCAAATAAATCACTGCCGCGCAGACTGGGGCTCCAAATGAATCAGTGGGGCTCTAAATGAATCACTGCTGTGCAGACTGGGGCTCTAAATGAATCACTGGAGCTCTAAATGAATCACTGCCGCGCAGCGCAGACTGGGGCTCCAAATGAATCACTGCCACGCAGACTGGGGCGCCAAATGAATCACTGCTGCGCAGACTGAGGCGCTAAATGAATCACGCAGACTGAGGCGCTAAATGAATCACGCAGACTGAGGCGCCAAATGAATCACTGCCGCGCAGACTGAGCCGCCAAATGAATCACTGCCGCGCAGACTGAGGCGCCAAATGAATCACTGCCGCGCAGACTGAGGCGCCAAATGAATCACTGCCACGCAGACTGAGGCGCCAAATGAATCACTGCTGCGCAGGCTGAGGCGCCAAATGAATCACTGCCGCGCAGACTGAGGCGCCAAATGAATCACTGCCACGCAGACTGAGCCGCCAAATGAATCACTGCCGTGCAGACTGAGCCGCCAAATGAATCACTGCCGCGCAGGCTGAGGCGCTAAATGAATCACTGCCGCGCAGACTGAGGTGCCAAATGAATCACTGCCGCGCAGTCTGGGGCTCTAAATGAATCACTGGAGCTCTAAATGAATCACTGCCGCGCAGACTGAGGCGCCAAATGAATCACTGCCGCGCAGAATGAGGCGCTAAATGAATCACTGCCGCGCAGTCTGGGGCTCTAAATGAATCACTGGAGCTCTAAATGAATCACTGCCGCGCAGACTGAGGCGCCAAATGAATCACTGCCGCGCAGACTGAGGCGCCAAATGAATCACTGCCGTGCAGACTGAGCCGCCAAATGAATCACTGCCGCGCAGACTGAGGCGCCAAATGAATCACTGCCGCGCAGACTGAGGCGCCAAATGAATCACTGCCGTGCAGACTGAGCCGCCAAATGAATCACTGCCGCGCAGACTGAGGCGCCAAATGAATCACTGCCGCGCAGACTGAGGCGCTAAATGAATCACTCCCGCGCAGACTGAGCCGCCAAATGAATCACTGCCGCGCAGACTGAGCCGCCAAATGAATCACTGCCGCGCAGACTGAGGCGCCAAATGAATCACTGCCCGCGCAGACTGAGGCGCTAAATGAATCACTCCCGCGCAGACTGAGGCGCCAAATGAATCACTGCCGCGCAGACTGAGCCGCCAAATGAATCACTGCCGCGCAGACTGAGGCACCAAATGAATCACTGCCGTGCAGACTGAGCCGCCAAATGAATCACTGCCGCGCAGACTGAGGCGCCAAATGAATCACTGCCGCGCAGACTGAGGCGCCAAATGAATCACTGCCGCGCAGACTGAGGCGCTAAATGAATCACTCCCGCGCAGACTGAGGCGCCAAATGAATCACTGCCGCGCAGACTGAGCCGCCAAATGAATCACTGCCGTGCAGACTGAGCCGCCAAATGAATCACTGCCGCGCAGACTGAGGCGCCAAATGAATCACTGCCGCGCAGACTGAGGCGCTAAATGAATCACTCCCGCGCAGTCTAGGGCTCTAAATGAATCACTGGAGCTCCAAATTAATCACTGCTGCGCAGACTCAGGCTCCAAATCACTATGGTGTGGACTCAAAAACTAAATGAATCACTACGGTGTGAACTCTAGCTCCAAATGACATCATTGGTGTAATATGATAGTGCCCATACTGGGATGTTTTGGCTTCACTTTTCTGGTAAGAAGTTTTTTTTTACAGACTATCATATATGTATATTTGTGTGTGTCATGTGCTTTTACTGGTTTTCATTGTAAATTATATGGAATTTTATAGTTTTTTACTACCAAAAATTATATGTTTTGAAACAAACAGGTTCTTCACTGTATATGGAATGTTACATTTAACCATTTAACAAGTTTTTACTGCAGTATTTTAGATTTAGATCTTCCTCTAGCAGTGAACAGTGAAGGGCTGTGCAGTAGTATTGATGTACTGCTAGTAAATAGTGTTGTTGATGTTCTCCAGACGTCTGCACAAAGCCGAGCGCAGGAACAGAGAGCTCGAGCAGGAGATGGCTGGACTGAGAGAGGAGATCCTCAGACTGACCGCCTGCAGGGACCAAGGTCAGGAATGATCTGTGATCTGGAATTAGCATTACAGATGTCACGCTGACAGATCATCAGAGATGTGTGTGTAATATTATCTGTACAGTGTGTTTGAAGCTCTGCCCTGAGAATAGTGATACATATCTGGTCAGGAATAGATAATGATACACAACAGAACAACTGCAGGATCACATGACTAGACCTGTCATCAAGTTCATGCCTGCGATTCTCGAACAAATAACTGTGATTAACCGTTTAATTGCTTGTGTCACTTACAGTGTAAGCCTAATTTAAAAAGATATAAATATATATTTAATTTCTTTTACATGAAGACATATAACTAAATAGGCACATATTTAATGTTATTAAATAAATATTTAAACCTTTATATTATTTAAACCTAAATATTTTTAAATTATATTAAAAATGCATTAATAATTAAAAAAGGAAATTTTTTTTGTAATATTTGTTTCATATATATTATATATAGGCTACAGTATCAATCAAATTGTCCACTGATGTGAGAAGCTGTCTGCAACAATACATGCTATTTTTTTCCAACTTAATATTTATTAATATTCACAAATTAAAACCTTAAAAAATCAGAGCAGAACGTCTTAAATTCATGAAGTTGTGGCATGAAATGTTGCAACTTGCAAGACTGATAATGTCTCAGAAGGCTCCTAAACATCTGTCTCTGGTTTGTTGGACTGAATGGTTCTGCATGAAGTTTCCTCACGCTCTGTTGTCCAGCTCACAGCGCTTTGAGATCTGTGTGTGTGTGTGTGAGTATGTGAGTGTGTGTTTGTGTGTGTGTGAGTGTTTGTTTGTGTGCGTGAGTGTGTGTGTGCGTGCGTGTGTGTGCGATGGTGTGAGTGTGCGTGAGTGTGCGTGCGTGTGTGTCCGTGTGTGTTTGTGTGTGTGAGTGTGTGTGTGCGTGCGTGAGAGTGTGTGTGTGTGTGTGTGTGTGTGTGTGTGTGTGTGAGAGTGTGTTGGCAGTGGCATAGGCTGATCTAACACCTCTCTCTCCTCCAGTCACAGAGCTGTGTGTGTGTCGGCCGCTGTGCTGTCTGGACTCCACGCGGGATGTAAGCCTCTCTTAGCACCTTAACAATGCATCTGTCATGGCTGCGTGTCACATTTATCAGTTATTGTTCAATAACCCTTTTCCGACACCCACAAAATTCACACTCACATTTTATACACCCAAAGAAAGCTGATTGACACACCCGATGTTTGTAGAGCTCAGTGACGCCCCCTGCCTGCCATTACCCGCTGGTGACGCCCCTGCACCGCCACCTGCTGCTCTTCAACAGGGTGAGTGCACCTCGCTTGGTGCTTACATGTATAATAAATAAAATAAATTGGAAAACTGACATTGCAATATTTGCTTATCTGTGATATATACTGCAGTATGAGAAAAAAACAGATGACTTGAATTTTTAACAGATCATTTGAATGACTGTATTTTTAAATAATACCTATTTGGAAATAATTATCATCTGTGCATCTGCATAAAAAATACAATAATTATTTAAAAAAAAAACTGAAAAATGACTTTGCACTCTGAAGACTTTTGAGAATAATTTAAGGAAAAAAAAATGAAATATTTGGGTTTACTTTTTTTACAGGAACCATATCGAACCTCTTTCAGTGACCATAAAGTAGAAAGAGTTATAAAAACATCCCTTTCCACTTTATTTAGTTTTCATAGGCCACATTCCCTTGACCAGTTCAGTATGACTATAAAATATAAAATAATTATTATTATGGTTTTTAGTGTGATTATTACAAAATAAAAATATTGAGCAAAATAAGAAATGTATTGTAATAATGCTATCATACTGTAAAATAAAGAAAGTCACTCACAGAACGCTCGGTTACTATCATAACCTCGGTTCCCTGAGATAACGGGGATGAGCGTTGCGTGTAAAGCTATAGGGGAACTCTTGTTTACTCTGAATAGAGTAATGCTCTGAATAAAATGCCATTTGTTTGTGCAGCTACACGAACGAGAACAAAGCAAGTTTCAGTATTCAGAGTAAACAGGAGTTCCCCATTGTGTTTCAGCAGAGATTTCCTATATTTAAGCAGTAGTAACTGTCTCCATCAGTGAGTCTGTTGTCTGGTAAACGTGTCTCTCGTGCGGTGTTTGATTGACAGGTGCGGATGCCGCAGGTGAGGAGTGAGTCGTATCTGCTGGTTTGTGTCAAGGGGACTGAACTGCAGCTGTGGGAGCGACACTGCAGCTCTGATCTATCCTGAAGAACAGACACTAGATAGTCTACTATCTGATCTACTCTACTATGCAATAGTCTGATCTGTTCTTCTCTATTCTTCAGTTCCAGACTATAAAACCGTTTGAGCATCACAGCCACTTGATTCAGTCTGCGCACTGATGTTTACATGCACACCATTTCAGCTCCATATTCTGGTTGCACTCATATTCTGAATATGATGTTTATATGCATAAATATGGTAGTTTTAGATCTGCTGATCTACACATGCACATTACCTTTCTTGCTATTGTCCAAAATATTTCCTAAGAGAGTCCATATGCTGCCATTACAGTATGTACTCAGTTATTATTAACACTTTTACGCAAACTAAATATAACTAAAACACAAAACAAATCACAAAACAACGACAACACCACACTTACTTGAACGACTAGGGCAAATGTCAATGATAATAAGTGGTAATAACAATATCAATTCATTGTCACTCCAGAAATGAGTTTCCATTTCTTAATACCTACAGCTAATCATGTAATCACCCATAATTCTTTGTGTTCTGAGCATGTGAACCTCCTTTCAGTGGATTTTCTGAATAAGGTGTTTACATGCAACAAGTTTCTCATTAAAACAGGGTTGAGTGGGAATCAGATTTTAGAGAATTAAAATATTGTCTTAAACTGAATCAGGCGATCAGTGTTTCGTATGTGACTCCATTCTAATCTGAATATTGCCAAATTATGATTAATTACTTGGGTGTAAATGAAAAACTGTTTGCCTTACGTGAGTCAGAATCTGAACTGTTTTGTCAGTGTAGTTTGTTTACAGTACGCTGGGTTCGGTTGCGGTCATGCTTTCCCTGGTGTTTATGGGAATTTGCACTGATATTAAAGTAGTTTTTCCCCCGCGCTTCGGACGTCAGGTGTGTGTGTGTGTGTGTGTAGGTTTATACTCACAATAACAGAAGCACCGTTCGCTGAGTGCCGTCTTATAAATTACACGTGTTTGTGTGCATGACATGAGTTCAAACTTTCATATACAACATCATTATTTACCAGAGATATATTTTGTACAAAACAAGAAGTAAAGTTGTTTTAACCATGAAAAACTATTTAAGAGTGAGTAACTTAGAAATAAAGTTGGCTTATTTATTTAACACAGAGTGAGTTCTTTTTCTTAAAAAAAGATGTGTCCGTTAGTTAAACGCATGTTTGTGTTTCAGTTTAAACGGCTTAATATAGCTTCTGGCCATTTTCAAATAATTTAAAAAAAATAATTTGTTCTTCTGTCCTTTAAATTGAGTGTGTGTGGCTTCTGTCCTCTAAAATGAGTGGGTGTGGCTTCTGTCCTCAATATGAAGTGGGTGTGGCTTCTGTCCTCTAAATTGAGTGGGTGTGGCTTCTGTCCTCAGTATGGAGTGGGTGTGGTTTCTGTCCTTTAAATTGAGTGGGTGTGGCTTCTGTCCACTAAATTAAGTGAAGTGGGTGTGGTCCTTTAAATTGTGTGGGTGTGGTTTCTGTCCTCTAAATTGAGTGGGTGTGGCTTATGTTCTCAGTATGGAGTGTGTGTGGCTTCTGTCCTCCAAATTGAGTGGGTGTGGCTTCTTGTCCTTTAAATGGTGTGAGTGTGATTTCTGTCCTTTAAATTGAGTGGGTGTGGCTTCTGTCCTCAGTATGAACTGGGCAAATTGAGTGGGTGTGGCTTCTAGTGTGTATTACTTATTTACTCCAAATTGAGTGGGTGTGGCTTATGTTCTCAGTATGGAGTGTGTGTGGCTTCTGTCCTCCAAATTGAGTGGGTGTGGCTTCTGTCTGCAGTATGGAGTGGGTGTGGTTTCTGTCCTCAGTGTGGAGTAGGTGTGGCTTTTGTCCTCTGGATAGAGTGGGTGTGTCTTCTGGCCTCTAAATTGAGTGGGTGTGGCTTCTGTCCTCAGTATGGAGTGGGTGTGGCTTTTTCCCTCTGGATAGAGTGGGTGTGGCTTCTGTCCTCTAAATTGAGTGGGTGTGGCTTCTGTCCACAGTATAGAGTGGGTGTGGCTTCAGTCTGCAGTAGTTTGGGAAACCCTGCCTTAAAGAAATAATTAATCCTAAAGAGAGGATTATGTCATCATTTACCTTCATGGAATACATATTGATATCATTTAGTGATATTATGTGGAAATATTTTATATTCATGATAAATTATTAATATTTTATGTAATGTGTGAGATTCATGTTCTCATTTATTAAAATGAAAAATACAGTTGACAAAACAGTTGAACAGAATGCAGTGAACAGAATATTTCCTGCTATTTAAGAAAAATGGTATGTGAAATAGCACATGTGATGTAAAGATATATATTCACAACAGAAGATTGTTACATTGTTGTCATCTCTGCTGCATGTTTTATTCCTCAAGTGCCAAAATAACGAAGATAATGTTGCGTGTTTAATATCATGCAGGGTTTCTACGGGTCTTAAACCATCTGAATTAATCCTTACACAAATTAAAGCCTTAAAAGTTTGTAAATCAGAGCAGAAAGTCTTAAATGCATGAACTGCTAAAAAAGAATCTCTTCCTCAGTATTTGTGTCTTGTTTTCCAGTACAAATATCTAAACATCCTTAAATCAAGAATCATTTACTGGAGATGAGAAATGAAGATATGAACCCCTGTCTGTGAGTATCCTGTGCTTGCATGCACACACTAATGGCACTGCTGTGCTTCACATGTAGAGTCCGGCGGCGGGGTACAGCATGAAGGGGGTGATGCTGTGCTGCGCTGGGCTCTCCAGCATGTGTTTGCGGTAATAACGGCGCAGGGCCGGGCTGCCTGGGTGCTGCTGTCTGACGTGGAGGAAGTACTCGTCCGGTCGGCTGGAGGTGAAGCCACAGTCCTCACACACGAAGATCTTGGAGCGCCGCTGGCGGTAGGCGTACTGCTGCCGCATGCCGTGGATCTTCCGTAGGTGAGACTCCAGAGAGCAGCGCTGCGTGAAGGCTTTCTCACACAGATCACACCGGTACGGACGGATACCTGCACACACAGAGAGAGAGAGAGACGCGTCTGAGAGTGCCTGCTACTGTTCATGAGAATCAGGGTTAGTACAGTAGTATGCACGCGCAGCATGTAGCCAATCAGCAGTAAGGGTGTGTCCAGTCATGATGGGGGAGGTGCCTGTGCTGCATAGTGTTTGTGAATTTGGGGGCGGGGCTATCAAGATAGGGGTGTGACCCTTTTAGGTAGGGGTGTGTTTGTTTTGATGATTTCAAATATTAAAAATTTTTCTCAGAAATCACTTACTGCACTTTTAACTGTTTAAACTGTTAAACGTATTTTATTTCAGCTTCAAACTGGAATAAAAATTATTAAAAAATACATCAACACGGTAAAAAAATTTCAGACCTCTCCAACTCAAAATTTTCTATTGACTGATCACATCTAAATATTTCAATTGGCCAAATTTAATGTATGTGAATTGAATTTCATAAATTTAATTAGGCCAATTGAAAAATTTAGATGTGACCAGTCACTAGAAAATATAAAGTTAGAGAGGTTTTTATTTTTTACAGTGAACATGTGTAAAAAATAGAAATACACAACAAAATTACTTACATTTTTCTAAAAAAGTTTGAATGAAAACTTTGTTTGTTTGTTTGTTTTTTTAATTTAAGAAATTAATACATTTATTAAGGAGGCATTAAAAAAGTTTAAGGTTGGTAGGGATTTCTGTTTGTTTGTTTGTTTGTTTATTTAATTTAAGAAATTAATACATTTATTAAGGAGGCATTAAACTGATCAGAAGTGCCAGTAAACACATTCATAATGTTACAGTAGATTTCTATTTAAAATAAATGCTGTTCTTTTGAACTTTCTATTCATCTGTGAATCCTGAAAAATAAAAATAAAAGTGTCTTGAGCAGCAAATTATCATATTAGAATGATTTCTGAAGATCATGTGACACTGAAGACTGGAGTAATGATGCTGAAAATACAGCTGCGCATCACAGAAATATATTACAGTTTAACACATATTCACATAGAAAACAGCTATTTTACATTATAATAATATTTAACATTTTTACTGTATTTTTGATTAAATAAAAGAAAACATTACAAAAAGAAAATATTTCAAAAAATGTATTTTTTTGTATATATATTTTATATATAGTGTGTGTATGTATATATATATATATATATATATATATATATATATATATACACACACACACATATATATTGTTTTTGTTAATTTTATTTTAGTTTTAGTTGTTTTAGTACATCAAGTTTTTGATATTTTATTTGAGTTCCCAGGAATGTTTTGGTGTGAGTTTGAGTGAACTCTAGTAATCTCACCGGTGTGTGTTCTCATGTGTCTCTTCAGGTCGAAGGTGTCGTTGAAGCCTTTCCCGCAGAACCTGCAGGGGTGTCTCTTGATCATACTGTGGCACTTGAGGTGACGCGTCAGCATGCGCTGCAGAGGAAACACTTTATGACACACGGAGCACAGAAACTCTGACGAGCCGCTGGATTCACGCGCCTGGAAGCAGAGCGAGAGACACATGAGCTTCCTGAAGATACAGGACCAAACCCTGAGGATCTGCAGGTGCTTCACCTTGTTGAGCGGCGCTGAGGCCAGTGCAGGATAAAAACAAATAGAATATAGATAGAGAGAGATGGCAGCAGAAGCAGCTGTGTGTTTGCGCTCAGACACTGACTCCAGACCAGCGCTGGGAGTCTGGACAGATGCTGAAACACACACATTACACAGTTACTGACTGTCATTTGTTTTCTCTAGGTGTAATAAGTTTGTTTTTTTTTTTAGCAAAAAATAAATAAATAAAAAAAATACAGAAGCAAAGCATAGATGTAACCACTTAAATACACTAATAATAATAATAATAATAATATACTACGATAATAATAATTATTATTATTATAAAAAAAAAGATAATTCTATAATAATAAATAATCAAAAAATAACAATCCTATACAAAATAAAACCCCCAGAACCCAAAAATAAACCAGTAGTAAAAGATGATAATTATCTAAGCTGTGTATAACTCCTGAGGATTTTGGAGTAAGAAATTAATCTCTTTCATTGCTTATATATTTAGCTCAGACAAATATCTCTTTGTAATGCTCCATTGTTTCTAAAATGTTTAAATAAATCATAGAAAAAAAGAAATGAAACTCTTTAATGAATGAAAGAATGGACCCCATCATTTCCTAAACGTTTGTCAACAGTTCTTGATTCTTTGAGTCTTTGTTCTCACTTGATCAAATAAAGCACAGAGTGTGAGAAGAGAGTCAACAGAGTGACATCTGAAGCTCTAAAATCATGCTTAATAAAGTATTTTCCAGCTCAGGAGAAATAAAGCACTCATATGAGTCAATTCTCATCCAGTAAGAGTCTAGAGAAATGTTTGAGAACTGACGTCACTGCAGATCTGAGCACAGTTTGGGTTTCTTATGCGTGTAGTTAAATATATGAATATATTGACATAAATACATAACACATACAGCATTTTGCAAACATTTTGGGTTCATTCGGATTTGAAGAGTTCAAAAATCGATCACTCTCCCTACTTTCTTTCTTTTGTGAAACACCGCTATTTGAAGAAAAATACATATTTCTTTATTTTAATCCATTCTTATTGTAATGATACTTCTGATATTGATGCTTAAATGTCAAGAATTGATCTGTTCTGTTTACAGTTGATGAGCGAGCAAAACATCAGAAGGTGTTGAAAGAAACAGAAGAACTTGCTGAAATCAGTCATGAATCATGTAATCACACAGCTGGAGATCAATAACATCACATCTACCTCAGGAAAGACACTCAGTGACCATTAACTAGATAGTCAGCTAAAACAATAACTCGAGAGAGGAGCATTATGATAAACATGCGCATGCACTATATTACATATTCATGATATTTTACTGAACTTCGATATTTATGCATGTTTGAATAAATCATGAAAACAAGTTATGCACTGTTTAAATGTTCATATTTCAACAACAAACTAAAGAACAAACTCACAGAAACTACAATGTTTTATTATTGTGTATTTTAACATTAACATAGAATATTTATATAGGCTACTGTAGATAAATAATGAGTAATAATCAAATAATTAAAATAGAATAAAACATAAAACACAATGTTTCTTTAATGATTGAAATAGAATAATTATTGTATTTCAATGATAAAATTATAATAAAATTCAAAAGTTCTTATGTCAATTATTATTAAATAAAAATAGAGTAGTGTACCGACTGACAGGGTTTGTTTTATATAGTTGACAGCATTACTGGAGAGAGATTTTCTTTACTGTACCTGCCTATATATCCAAATGGATCAAACTGAATCGAATCGCAAGCTTGTGAATCAAAATCTCAATAAACCCAACCCTGCAACCAAACCACACTGGACCCCACTGGCTTTCATTGTGAACCGTTCTCTTCTTTTATGTTATGCAGAAGAAGTCCAGTCAGGTTCGGACTCTGCGATCGAGGAGAAGAAATGAAGATGGATTGTTGATTTTTGTCATATTTCTCAGATGTGTGTACCTGTGTGTGGACTGAAGCAGGGCTCCGGCTCTGGCTCCAGCTCCGGCTCCGGCTCCTTCCACTGCCATCCAGCGCAGGCCGACTGCTTCCTCTTGACCAGGAACGAGCGAGGCATCTTCAGACCGGCTTGGACTGACCCGCAGCTCTGCTTTACAGCTCAGTGTCTAGAGAGTCAATCTGAGAGCGGATGATTTCCATATCTCTGGAGAGAGGCTGCTTTAACTGCTGCTCCGCTGGTTTGCATGGCAGGTAGAGAGAATCTGGTCTCCTCATTTAACTGGACCTGCCATGCAAATGGTCCTCTGGCTGCGCGGGGCTGAAGGGCACAGCATTCACAGCCGCACTGCTAGGAAAATGTTGCTTTTATTTCACGTTCCAGTTGATTGTCTGTCGGGTTTATGTGACCTAAACTGGGACAAAGGCAATTCAAATCGACTGCTTTACTGTTGACTATCTGTTAACCTCCCGGTCGAAGGGCTTGAATGGCTTTCACTAGTCCTAACAGGTGTGCTTTTCTTCTTCACACGTCAAAAGCTTCGCCATCAGTTATCTGTCAGTCTAACTGCATCCCGTACTTTAATGCGCCGAGTGCATCTGTGACAAAAACAGTGCAAACAGGCTGCTGGATAGAGAAGGGGCCGCATTTGCATTGCAGCAGGGTTACAAGAGTTAACTAAAACTAAAAACATGATCTAAAATCTAAAAATTTCACAGTTCTCATTTACGTTAACGCTAAAATGACTGCAACTAAAACTAAAGTGAAATACTATATAGACATTTAAAAACTAACTGAAATGAGTTTAAGTTGAAGCACTAAACTGGAAAATAAAAGCTGAAATAAAAAAATAATACACAAAAACTGACTGAAAATATTACTAAAATCTGAAAATAATAATGAAATAAATGTTAACTCTGAAATCAAAAACAGTTTAAACGTTTTATTTAAGCTATTTACCAAGGCAACATTTCTTATTTTCATTTTTTAATTGAGGAAATAGAGTTGAACTGAAATAAAAATTAATAAAAATTTTATAGATATTTAAAAACCAAGCTGAATGACTAAAATTAATAACTGGAAATATGTTAAAACTAAACTGAAAAAATAAATTAAACAAACAGTAATATTAAATAATAATAAGTATCATTTATTTACATTTATTTAATCTGGCAACATTTCTCATTTTCATTTAGTTTAACAAAATAAACAAAAATACCAAAAAAAAAAAAAATAAATCTAAAAACAAATAGTAATATTAAAAATATTAATAAAAAACATTCAGATGAAAATGGAAAAGATACAAATGAAGCAACTAAAATGATCTAAAACAATGGAAAAGATACAAAAAAAAAACAAAAATAAATAAAATATTCAAAAAAAAGAAATAAAAAAAAAGATACAAATAAAATATTTAAATAAATACAATATTTGAAATAAAGTAATATAAAAATAAAAACAATAGTGTCTCAGTGATGCAACAATGAGACTGCATTGCAGCGGATTGTGAACAGCAAATAAAGCCTTGTGCGTCAGTGTGCACTAAGTTCCTCTGCTCATGCATCTGTGTTTTCTTGATATTTGATGTTCTGCTGCTGAAGGACACACAGGTACACTAGATACCGTCATCCACACACTCGCTGTAACTGTATGCAAATGTGTTCAGAGAGAGAGAGACGCAGTGAGTTTCTGTGAGCAGCACCGTATAAAGCTGACAGGAGACACACGTCAAACAGTCCACACCGCGACTACACACTCATTTGCATGTTTCTTTGAGCGCTGGCCTGCTCAGACATGAAGAAGAGAAGGGCACCGCGTTTGACTGGGAAATGTCTCTGTTTGTAATGTGAACCACACCCGCTGGACACAAACAGACCTTCACGCTACACAGCTTCAGACGCTCTTTACATCAGCACGAAGGTCTCTTTAAATCCGTGTTTAATGTTTCCAGTGCTTTGGCAACGTCAAGATTTTTTACAATGCAAATAAACCACTCGAATCTGAATCTGATTTTGAAGACTGCATGGCAGATTTGTGTAAATTGGGTCACTTTCTAACTTTTTTTATTTGACCTCACATAAGTATTTTACTATCAGGCAACAAGTCCTCTTGTTCCAAACCTGTATGAGTTAGTTTCTTCTGTTGAACACAAAAATGTTGGTAACAGCTGGTGGTAGCCATTGACTTCTGTAGTATAGAAAATGAAAGTCACTGGCTACCATCAGCTGTTTGGGTGTACATTATTCAAAATATATTTTGTGTTCAACCAAAGAAACAAACTCATACAGGTCTGGGATCATTTGAGAGTGGATACATGATGACAGGATTTTTATTTTTGGATGAACTGTCCCTTTAAGAACATGTTTTCACGTGTTTTGTTAAAGTCACAAGGATAAGAAAAAATTAACTGTTAATTGATTTTCATTAAACAGAACCATGTTTACATTCAATTCTAATGCTTTTGTAATAGCATCGCGCTGAGTACAGTTCAGTCTGTTCGTGAGTCAGTGCGGTGACGTCAGCGTATGCAAAGCAGCCGAGCAGAAGACACGCCCACACCTGTTCTCCACCTGCAGCGCTTCACTGCAGCTTTCTCCATACACAGATATGTTTTATATGTATACAAATCAGTTCACATTCTATACTTTATCTGTACTTTATTCTGAGCTGTGTTTGATTGTATGTGTATGTGTGAATCATTTCACTGCTAGTGATCCGCGAGTCACCTGCGCAAATGACTCATAAACAACTTGACTAGTCGCTTTTGTTTAGACATGATAAAGAAAATAGTGAATTTAATTCATTTTTTAAATTAGAAGCAAAATAAATGTAATAATCATGTAAAGGCTAGAAAGTGTTTATTTGTTTAGTTTGTGTGACTTTCCCTAGATCAGCTTATTTGTTCAATAACTAACATATTAATAACTAAAACATCCACAAGAGTTCAGCAAAGAGCTCGAGTCTCTCATCTCTCGGTTCATCTGATTATTTGAAGACTACAGCTAACACACTGTTACTTATTCATTTGCCCAAAACACACGGTTCAGTTTGCTCATTCTGCACAGTTTTAACCATGTTCTCATTCAGAAAACACAAACACACAATATAACCACCTCAAGGATCACAATATGAACTCAAACCGCACACATTTATCCATGTGTGAACACTCAGCAGCACAACTGATGACACACAGGTCAGGATCTCAGGATGATATAGAAAGGAGCACAGCGGATTATGAGTTTTGGGAAATGAATTACTACTGTAAGATCTCAGCCGTGTAATGAAGATAATCTTTTCTTAAAGCTCATTGTTGAATTTCACTGTCTCTGTTATATTTAACATGTATCTGCTCTAATTATGTTGTACACTGTAAGAGAGATTGAGCTGTAAAATGATAAATGATTGCCGAAAGAAGGTTGTGTTATGAACTGATCTCACTAGTGTGTAAAACTGTGTTGTAGTGTGTGTGTTTCTGAGGGCTCGTGTGTGTCATGAATGA
>NC_056581.1:19838847-19846347 GCF_018340385.1 Cyprinus carpio | reverse complement strand
TATATCTGAATGAACTCATAACATAATTAAAATAAAATGTTTTTTTCTTGGTTATATGAATGATAATAAGGGAACATTTGATCAGTTTGCAAATATTACTTTTTGAGTGTTCTCTGAACGTTCTGAAACAATAACATTTAAAAAAAGAAAAGTCCAACTAAAGCATTTCAGAAATAAAATATTCCATGAATGATGTATAAATCATGTTTTTTGTGCTAAGGTTTCAAGAACGTTATTAAAGAAAGGATAAATGTTACTGGAAGAATGTTTGTTCATCACTCGCCAGGGCGTTTCCTGATGTGTGCTGGTTCAGTGCGATCGATCTGTTGTATTTCTGTCTTCTCAAGTCTAATAAGAGCATCAGGTTAATGACACGTCTCAGCCCTCCATTCAGCTGCTCTTCTGCTTCCTCCTGCTGTCTCTTATTACTCTCACTTCCTCTTCTCAACACATTTAAAGCCCGTGTTTGGTGGACAGAGCTTCATACCGTGCAGTGACCCCAAAAACAAAACATCAAGGATCTTTTCTCCTCACGAACAGCACATCTGAGTCTGAATCGCTGGTTTTCAGTCGATGTATGAAAGGGATACTCCATCCCAAAATGAAAATGTTGTCATTAATCACTTACCCGAATGTCGTTCCAAACCCGTAAAAGCTCCGTTCGTCTTCAGAACACAATTTAAGATATTTAAAGAAGCTCCGGGTTAAAAGATATTTTGGATGAAAACCTGGAGGCCTGTGACTGTCCCATAGACTGCCAAATAAATAACAGTCTCAAGGTCCAGGAAAGGTATGAAAGTCGTTGTCAGAATACTCCATCTGCCATCAGACGTGCAATCTGGGTTATATGAAGCGATGAGAACACTTTTTGTAAGCGAAGAAACCAAAAATAATGATTTTATTCAACAATTCCTTTGTCAACAGTCTCCTCTGTGTCTCTCCATATCACCGTATGCTGTGTATGCTCTTCTGTATCATCCCCGCCACAAGGATTAATGTTGATCACAACAAAATTAATTTCAGCTTGAATCTCAAAAAGCATAAATCTGGCGGATCATACAACACAGCATACAGTGAAAATGAGAGACAGAGTAGACCGTTGACAAAGGAATTATTGAATAAAGTCGTTATTAATCATTATTTTTGGTGTCTTCGCTTACAAAAAGGTTTCCCATCGCTTCATATAACCCAGATTGCACGTCTGATGGCAGATGGAGTATTCTGACGACAAACTTTCATACCTTTCCTGGACCTTGAGGCGACTGTTATTTATTTGGCAGTCTATGGGACAGTCACAGGCCTCCAGGTTTTCATCCAAAATATCTTTTAACCCGGAGCTTTTACGGGTTTGGAACGACATGGGGGTAAGTGATTAATGACAAAATTTTCAATTTGGGATGGAGTATCCCTTGAAGGTCACACAGGTGTTTGTGCATCTTTACTGTGTCTGGAAGGACTGTCAGTCAGATGCAGATGTGATTGTGGTGTTTTCAGTGCGGTTGATTGTTAGTAGCTCTGATCAGAGGTGAAGCTGTCGTATTTGAGCGGAAGTCAAGTGTTGTATCACGTTGTTTAATTTAGAGTGTTGCACAGGAGGACAGACTGGGTTTACCACATCCTCTCTCTCTCTGTCTCACACACACACACACACACACACACACACACACACACACACACACACACACCTGTGACCTGATGTGATCAGGTGTTTAGGTTTGAACATGCTGCTATTTGACGTCTCTTGTATTTTGATGACCAGATTCATGTTTTCATCAACAGCTCAGATGCTGAAAGATTAAACTGTACTGTCTCTTAAGCAGATCTCAGTTGACTCTTACAGTTTTTCTGAATTGCTAAAGCACTAAATCTCTGAACCAAATCCTCACTAGCTACAGCACTATTTCTGCTCGAAGCAATATTTTGCAAACCTATTTCTGCTCTGTTTGCAAATCTCATGCACTCTTTTTGCAAAAACTCTAAACACATTCTCATTCACTTAAACACTTGTCACACTGTGATGCATTTGTGCTGCAAAATGCTAAACACAAACGACAAAAGTTAAACACAACTAAAGCACAGGTGTCATCGTTTACACACAACGATTCAGAATTGTTCACACTTGTTTCTAATGATGTGATCAAAATCTGAGTCAGCTCATAGAGCACAAGTGGCACAGGTGACCGAATGATGATACGAACAATAGATGGACACAATCTGAGAAGAAGAGGAGGAAGAGGAGAGAAAGAGGAAGGTTTAGAGAGTGTTATCAAGACTGGATCTGTCAGACCAGAGGGGTTTTTCTCTGTCTAGTAGAAAAGTCTTCAGACTGGACTCAAGCACAGAGACATGATGCTGAGACAGAATGAATCTCTCACTGAGCCTGATTTTACAGTTGCACAACTTACAGTATTTGAGTGTACTGTAACTGCTGTTCATTTAGAGTTTTATTTGACGTTTTTGGCCTTTGCAGTTGGACTGCAGTATTTTTGCAGTATCCAAGTGCTGAATATATACAAACGTGCAGTATTGTTCAATATTCAGCACAATACTATTCTTGTAGTACATACAGTAGATTCACCTTACAATATATTCACCTTGTTGCCAAAATTTACAATAATTCTTTTTTTCTGTATGTGCTGGAGTTGCAAAATCTGTTTATTCCATACAATATACTTTTTTTTTCTTTATAATGTTCTGGATGCTGTGTTCTCCTGTGGTGTCTGTGTGTGTGTTGATGATGAGCACCGTTTGTACTTGAGGTTCAAGTCTTTATTGCAGTGATTTTTTTTTTATTATTTTGATGGAAGAGTCAGAGGTTTCGTGAATTTAGCTTGAGTATTTGGATTTGTATTTAAGGTTTTGAGAAAATGAGTGATGGTTTCAAGAAATGTGTTTTAGCAATTCAGAAAAGCTGTAAAATGTATTTTTTTCGTGCCTCAACATTAATGCTTTCATCAGTGCTTTTGTAATTTTCCAGTGTATCTAAGCATTTTTAAATCAGCAGACATTTACTGGAGATGCAAAATAACAGAAGATTACAAAAAAAGATCAAAACGAAAGTTTATGCTTAAAATGAGAATACAATCACAGCTCTTAAGCAAATGTGCTGAATGACTCCAATTCTTGTTTCTGACGTATTTTGAGCTGCTGACTCCATAAATAGTGACTGTTTTGCTCTTTCACATCACAATTTATTACAAAATATGACACATTTTGTAGCAGTTTTTGTTTCGTTTGTGCGGTCCTCTTAATCAGCAGAATTCCTGTCTAAATCTGAGCCCCATTACAACTATTTGCTCAGTTTTTCACATGGATGACATTATTTGATGCTTACGCCTGATTTTATGGTCAGAATAACGGCCGGTGACAGAAGAAAATGCAAACATTGGCCTGAAGATTTCTGCTGCATCTCTGGGTGATTTTGTAAAAAAGCATATTTTGTAAAGCTCTTTTACATTAAATGGATTATTTGAACATATTTTTACACTCATTTGCAGATTTTATGTTAAATTATGTATTTTAAATATTTATTTTTGTCATTAAAACCGAAACCTTTGACATTTGACTGCTTTTGTTATTTTGATAAATGCATTAAAGCTGATACATATATACAACTTTACAACATACTACTGACCTCAGCATCATCAAATTAGGTTATTTTAGACAAATCAGCAGACTTTTTAAAGAGTTATCAGACAGTACTTAAGTGTTTTAAATGTTTTCAGTTTTTAAATGTTATTTTTTTTGTGATTTTAAATGTTATCAGACAGTTTTTAAGTGTTTTTTAAATGTTATCAGACCATTTTAAAATATTCTAAGTATTATAAAACAGTTTTAAGTGTTTTTAAATGTTATCAGATAGTTTTAAGTGATTTTATGTGTTATCAGACTTTTTAAGCATTTTAAGTGTTTAAATGTTATTTTTAAGTTAGTTTTAAGTGTTTTAAGTGTCATCAGACAGTTTTAAGTGTTATCAGATAGTTTTTAACTGTAATCAAACAGTTTCTAGGCATTTGTAAGTGTTATCAGACTGTTTTAAATGTTATCAGACCGCTTTTAAGTGTTTAAGTGTTTTTAAATGTTATCAGCCCGTTTTAAGTGTTATCGGACAGTTTTTTAAGAGTTTTTAAATGTTATCAGTCAGTTTTAGGTGTTTTAAGTGTTATCAGATAGTGTTAACTTTTATCAGCATTTCTTAATGGTATCAGACCGCTTTTATGTGTTTTAGTGTTTTTAAAAGTTATCAGACCGTTTTTAAGTGTGTAAGTATTTTAAAAAGTTATCATACGGTTTTAAGTGTTATCAAAATGTTAACAGACCATTTTAAGTGTTATCAGACAGCCTTTAAGTGTTTTTAAAAAAGTGTTATCTGACAGTTTTTTAAGAGTTTTTAAATGTTATCAGTCAAATTTAAACATACAAATTATAATATGATTTTAAAGTTTTAACAGATAACTTTTAACAGACATCATACAGTTCATATTTAAATCATATCAGACCGCTTTTATGTGTGTAAGTATTTAAAAAAGTTATCATATGGTTTTAAGTATGTGTTTTAAATGTTATTTAAAAGTTATCAGTGTTTTAACAGTGTTTTCAGTGTGTAAGTATTTTAAAAAGTTATCATACGGTTTTAAGTGTTATCAGACAGTTTTTAAAGAGTTTTTAAATGTTATCAGACAGTTTTAAGTGTCTTTAAGTGTTATCAGACAGTTTTTAATGAAATGAAATATATATTTATATATATTTTAAAGAGTTTTTAAATGTTATCAGACCATTTTAAGTGTTTAAAGTGTTATCAGTATTTTCAGTGTAAAAAGACATTTAAAAAAAAAAAAAAATAAATTAAAATATATTTATATATAACAAAACTATAAAAAACCTATAGCCAACACTACAACCAACATTTCGAGAGAACCTGATACATTAAAAATTAAAAACAGTATACATACCCAATATACACATCAACATTCACACAGATACAGAAAGGCATAAACATCACTACTCAGTATTCAACAGTCTGATTGACACTGGTATAAAATCATTTTTGAACCTGTTCCGCATACCCCGGGGAATTCTATACCTTCTTCCCGTGCAAGAGTTCATAACAGGGATAGAGTACATGAGACGGGTTACTTAGGATCCTTTTAGCCTCATTCAGTGTACATTGCTCGTACAGAGTTTGAATACTGGGATAGTCATATTCATAGCAGTTCGAACGATATACAGTATCTTTGATTTGGATTTTACAGAAAGATTACTATACCAGATGAACAAATCATACCTGATAACACTCTCTAATATAGAATGATAAAAGACACACATAACTTTCAACTCAACAAAACAAAAACCAAAATATATAAATACAACACAACCTAAAGTATATTATAAGACAAATTAATATAAGAGTTCTTATGTTATATCATTCATAACAATCTTAAAGTTTTTAAATCATAAAAAGTTTTTATGTTTTACCAGTTTTAAGTGTCTTTAAGTGTTTTGTTCAGTGTAATTTGACGTTTTTTAAATGTTAAAAGTTGTTTGAAGTGTTATCAGACAATGTGGTCAGAAAAATAATCTTATTTTGCCTTTAAATTAAGTTGATTTTTTCTGTCCCTATTGACAGATATTTGTTCTTGTATTGTAAACTCTAAAACTCACTTAGTTTTGATCAGTTTCTCAGAAAACAAGACTTATTATTTTAAGCCATTGTGCATCTCCAGTGAATGCATCTTAATTTAAGAAAGTGTGTACACAGTGTGTAACCTGATGTCGTCAGGTAGATTCAGTCTCTCATGTTGTGCCGTGCGGAGTGAAGCACAGCTGCAGGTTTGCAGACTGAAGTCTCTGTACGGTGTGTGATTTTCATGTCGTGTTTGCAGTGAACAAAGCATCTGTCAGGCGCGGGCCACCGTCATGATGTACGATGACGGCAGTAAGCGCTGGGTACCGGCCGGTTCTGGTGCTCAGGCCGTCAGCAGTGTTCACATCTTCCAGAACCCCAGTAACAACAGCTTCAGGGTGGTGGGACGCAAACAACAGGCCGATCAGCAGGTAACCATAACTAGCTCAGACTTGTGCCATTAAAGACTGCATTTAATGTGTGAGACAAGTTTAGACTATTTTTGTTAGGTCATTTTTAGAAAGTAGGGGTTCAGACATCAGAGAGTGTGGGTGTGTGTGTGTGTGTGTGTGTGTGTGTGTGTGTGTAAGTGTGAAGTGACAGCATGATGGACGAGGAAGTGTGTGTGTATGTGTGAAGGATGTTGTCATTGCTGTGAGTGTGTGTGCTGGGCATCATGGGAAAGTGGCGTGTTGTGTGTCTATTTAAAAAAGCAAAAATTTTCGGTGGGTTTTATCTCAGAGACACTTCAGTTTTATAGCTTATATTGTCTTTAATATCCTGATAAATCAAACACTGGACAATACATCAGCACAAAAACCAAAAAATACATACCTCACATACAAAAAATTTATTTAATAGATTCAGGGACGTGCAGTGTCAGAGAGGAACATACAAGCATGAGCGGCGTCCACATCCCTGCTAATGGTGGGAGGATTGTGGGGAAAAATATATAATATGTATATATTTATTAAATTAATCATTCATTCATACAATATCCAATATTAAATATTTGTCCTTCTGAGAATATCCAATATTTATTGGTTTGCTTGTTTCTCAGAGATTATATTTATTAATTTATTCATTCATTCATTCATTTGTCCTTCTGAAAATATTTAATATAATATTTTCTCAGAGATTAATTCATTTATTTATTTATTTTTTATTTATCCTTATTAGAATATTTAATATATTTTTTTATTTTATTTATTTATTTGTTCCTCTGAGAAATATGTATTTATTTGTTTGCTATTTCTGAGATATTGTTATCTCTGATACACAATTTTTTATCTATTTATTCATCGATCCTTTGTGCTCACACACTGCTAGTTGCTGCTGGTCCCTGTGAGTGTTGTGTGTGTTTCGATGAAGATCTGATTCCCGTCGGTCATCCGTGTGTCTCTTCAGGTGGTCATTAACTGTCCTCTGGTCCGCGGGATCAAATATAACCAGGCCACTCCCACGTTCCATCAGTGGCGTGACGCGCGGCAGGTCTGGGGAATGAACTTCAGCAGTAAAGAGGACGCGGCTCAGTTCTCCAGCGCCATGATGCACGCTCTGGACATGCTCAGCGGAGACGCCGGTGAGAGCTCTGTAGCAGCAAGAGACCATGCTTTTAGGAATAAAGTGTGCCCTGAATCAGTGTGAATGAAATATGAACAAACCTAGAATATAGAGAGGAATAAAACTGTAAAATCTGGTGTGTTTCAGAGAAAAAACTCTAAAGATATGGATTGTAATCTACAGACGCAAATTGATAAAGTGTGATAAAAGAAACTCTTAAATGTGTATTTGGGGTGTTTTTTTTCACTAGTCTGAAAGAAGAGACAAGATATGAAGCAAAACAGACCAAAAACTGAGCAGTGCATGAAAACACA
>NC_056581.1:19818847-19833847 GCF_018340385.1 Cyprinus carpio | reverse complement strand
TTAATAATTGGAATAAAATAAAATGTTGATTAAAATTGACTTTAAAATGTGATTGAAATAAATCAGTTAATATTAAATTGTATTATTAAAATTAATTTAAAAATAAATAATTTGGATAAAATACATAATTAAAAAATTAATTGGTTCAAAAGTAAACGCTTATTCAAAAGTAAATGATTCGGATTTTAAAAAGTTGCTAAAAAAATATTTTCATTAAATAAGCATTTTCCAAATAATATTGTATGCATATTTATAATAGTTTTTCACAATATCGTTTTTTAAGCTGCCCTTTAAATGTTAGAATGGCCCTCTTGCGCCAGGATGATGATTTTTAGGGGTCCATGGCATCTGAAAGATTGAAAACCCCCGAGTTTGTTAAATCATGTATGATTGAAGATGATGCAGATGTGAGTCTCAGGGATGCACAGATGTTCCTCATAACATCAGCTGTCACAAACAAACAATCTGTTAATATGTGTTTATTTTGTATGTCATTAACAAAAAACAGTACTGTATTACACTGTATTAGTATTACCATGGTACCACCAAAGTACATTCTGAGAGTTGAGAGTGTGTGTATTGTGATTACTTTTGTACGGCATGTCGTTGTTTTACAGTATTTTTTTACAAACAAATGCAAATGTTTTACGAATGAACACAAATTTTAAGCAAACAAACAAGAATGTTTTATGAATGAATGCAAAAGTTTTGCAAATTATAACCAAAATATTTAACAATAAACCCAAAATTCACATCAAATTAAAATCCATCACGACTCCTTAGGGTATACAAACATTAATAATTAAAGTCTTCAATCACGACTCCTTAGGGGCTCCTAATTTTGCTTGTAAATGTCTTCTTGTATGCCTTTTATTAAGGAAAAGCACGTTATTTCATGAATTATAATTGCACTCCCTAATGGGGAAGAAGGTAAGGTCAAGCCCTGCCTCCCTCTTCTGTGCATGATGAAGTGAGTGAACAAGGTCAATGCCTCCCTTTCTGGTGCCATGACAAGGACTGAAGTGAGGTTGTTGTGTGACAGGTGCTGTGCTTGTTGTTTCAGGATGTTGAACGCTGGGCAGTGCACATCTCTTCCCTCAGTTTCTCTCACTCCGCCAGAATACGGAGAGGACTGACGTCTCTGCTGAAGACTGTCTCCCCTAATGCAAACATGATGGACTCTGCGACTGACATGTGGCGTGTATAAACAATGGATCTCTCTCACTCAATGAATTTTATTGATTACCGGTAAACGAAACAACACACTGCTGTCAAATGAACCTCATAATCATACGTCTGGATTTTTGATTTTAATTAAAGCCGTTTTACTCACACGAGGTCACACATAAACACTAAGTGTCACGATCAGTCTAAGACATTAAAGACTGCCATTTCGTTTGATCACCCACGTGTCTCCTTTCATTCTGATCATCTCTGCACCCTGAAACCCACAGATGATGGTCAACTACAAAAACAAAATTAGCAGATCTGCACATATTCATTTTTTATCGTCATGTTTTTGTTTCCAGCGAGAACAGTTTTTCATAATAGAAACTAAAGGCACACATTTATTAACCACAACAGCCAACCCAAAACTGGAATGCACTTCCTTTTGATGGCTTATTCCATCTACGTTAATCCTTTAGCACATTTTCTAAGGTCTCAAAATGATCAATTTTGCTTGTAAACATGTCTTCACACTAATCTCCTCATTAAGGAAAAGTCTCTGAGTGATAGTTTAGAGTGTTTCACTCAGTTAAGTTTTTTTTTATGTAATCCTAAATGACTGATTGTGATCAAGTAAAGGTCAGAATAACTGCAGTAATATCTCCAGATGAACTCACGTTTACTTGATTCTCATCAATCATGGGGAGTCTCCCCCCCCATCTGAAGGTAGGAGCGTTTGTTTCAAGAAGCTTTACTTTCACTGTTCCTCTCTTGTGAGGTGGAACCTCTGGATTGTTCATGACCTTTGAAAACTGGTGACTCCGTAGGAAAAGGGCTCAGAGAGTCACATCCAAGAAAGCGTTTAATGAGTTGGGTTTATCAGTGCACATTGGTGAGCTTGAAGTTAATACAGTGAAAAGTTATTGGGGTTTGTATGTGTGTGGACGCTGTGTGTGTGTGTGGTTTTTCCCGCATGAACGCACACAACGCCAGCAGTTTGAGAGTGCTGTGACCGTCTCTGCTGAAGCACGTGTGGTGTAATAGCTCAGTCTTAATGGGACTCTGAAGTGACATACCGCACCCTGTGGCATGTCTCAGTGTACAGAAAAGTGCTTTCCTACCTTGCCTCAAGCTGTGCCGCCCCCAAATTTAGTATTTTAATTTGTAATTAGTTAGGAAAGTCTCAGTGTCAGTTACTATTTCCTTCCTCATTCTCTCACGATGGCAACTTAACTAGCCGGGCAACAGGCCGTAGATACAGTACAGGTTAAAAGTTTGGAAACATTACTATTTTTAATGTTTTTGAAAGAAGTCTCTTCTGCTCATCAAGCCTGCATTTATTTGATCAAAAATACAGAAAAAACAGTAATATTGTGAAATATTATTACAACTTAAATTATTGTTTTCTATTTGAATATACTTTAAAAAAATAATTTATTCCTGTGATGCAAAGCTGAATTTTCAGCATCATTACTCCAGCCTTCAGTGTCACATGTAACATCCAGTCTATCACATGATCATTTAGAAATCATTCTAATATTCTGATTTATTATGAGTGTTTTGGAAACAGTTCTGCTGTCTAATATATTTGATGAATAAAAGGTTAAAAAGAACTGCATTTATTCAAAATAAAAAAAAAATTCTAATAATATATATTCTAATAATATTTTTTTTTTTTACTATCACTTTTTATCAATTTAACACATCCTTGCTGAATAAAAGTATTGATTTTATTTAAAAAAAAAGAAAGAAAAAAGATTACTGACCCCAAATTGTCAGTAAAGTGTATATTGTTATTACAAAATATTTATATTTTAAAAACATAGCTTCTATTTTTTTTTTTTTTTTTTACTTTTTATTTTATTCATCAAAGTATCCTAAAAAAGTATCACATGTTCTGAAAAATATTAAGCAGCAGAACTGTTTCCAACTTTGATAATGAATCATCATCATATTAGAATGATTTCTAAAGGATCATGTGATAATGATCCTAAAAATTCAGCTTTGCATCACAGAAATAAATGATAATTTAAAGCATAATAAATTTAAAAACAATTATTTTAAATTGTAATAATATATCACAATATTAAATTTTTTTTCTCTGTATTTTTGATCAAATAAATGCAGGCTTGATGAGCAGAAGAGACTTCTTTCAAAAACATTAAAAATAGTAATGTTTCCAAACTTTTGACCTGTACTGTAAGTGCGCCCTTTCACTTGCACTTCTGCAGTACGTATGTGATTATCTACTCCTGCATATGTTTTAGCCACTCTGCCAATAGAACGATCATGACGATCTGTCCAGTACTTGATCACGATCATCCAGTACGATTGGCAGTGTCCTTTTGCCATCTGTCCCGGTAAAGTTTATGATCGGCTACGGCTGTGAAGTCACCGTCTTCTTCCTAACAAATCACTAGATGAGTAGATTGCTTGTGGGAGTGAGGCATCCCGACGACCCATCAGTAACAGATTCGGTGTGACAGGGTCTCACTTTTCACCGACCGTATCTCTCGCTCCCAGGTTCCTCCAAAGTGTGGAGCATGTGGAGGGTTAAACTGGAAAGCAATTTCCTGGCTGGCTAGATGTTCTTTAAGTGGACCTTGTAACAATGCGAAGGCTTCCTGGAGTTCAGTGGCTCCTCCTCTGAAGTTTGCGCCTCTATCAGCCAGTATCTCATATGGATTAACACGACGTGATACAAATCGTCTTAATGCCATCAGGAAGGCATCCGTGTCCATGTTCTCCAAAAGATCAAGATGTATGCACCTTGTTGTCATACATTTGAATATGATGCCCCAGCGCTTCTCTGTGCGTCTGTCTATCTTAATAGTGAAAGGGCCAAAACAGTCTATACCAGTGGACCAGAAAGGTGTACAGTCTTAGTCGTGAGGGGGGCAAGTCTGCCATCTTCGGAATAACAGGACTTGCTCTCCATTTTTGACAAGTCTCACAATTGTACTGATGTTTCTTGATGGATTCTCTGCCACGCAGGATCCAGTACTTGCGCCTAAGACCCGTTCTGGACCTGGATGAAGAAGCTGGTTGTCATATTCTTTGATTAAGAGCATTGTAATCTGATGTTTAGGGTCTAGTATTATGGGATGTATTGTGTCTGGATCTAGGCCCTCAGCGAATTAAGTCAAATGTCTGATCATACTCAGCGGAAAGTGAAGCAAGACGACTCTGGGCAGATGTGGATTTACCCTTGGTCAGCGCAGCAACCTCTTCTGGGAAGCTGTCCCTCTGAGCTTGTCTTAATAGATGTAGTTCAGCTGCTATGGCGTCCGCTGCAGTCATGATAGCAGCCGCCCCGTGAAGGGACTGGTGAGTAGCCTTCAACAGTTCTTTCCAACTCTTAATATTGGAGATGTCAGATTGAGACTTAACAAGACCACAGAATAAATCGTTTTTTTTCAGCTCATCACGGTCGTCAGGAGCCACAGGCAGTGACGGCCAGGTGTTAGGATGTTGATGGAGGAACTCCAGCACTTCACACTTGAGTTGAAAGGTAAGCGACCGATCGTATGCCCGTTCAGAGGCATTGCAGAAACACTATGGGATGGTTCTGCTGTGTGCCCACGTTATCAGCGCATGGTGGTATGTATGCTCTTGGTATCTCAACAGTGTGCAAGTTTGGCCAGTTCGAGGCTTGCGACTGTCAAATAGGTTTTTCCGGGTGGATGATGTCATCCCAACCGATCTTGAGTTTCAGTATTTTCGATTGGTTGAAGGGTATAAGATACCCCCAGTGGGTCCTTGCGGCCTGTACTACTAGTTGCTTCCGACTTTTCCACATTTGCTTATCCCTACTCAACCTGTTCGTGTTGGCCCTTCGGGGGGACACATCTCACATCTTCTGAGGAGCCTTCCTGCCAGTGTGATTCATCTTCCTTTTGATGAGCAGCAGTGATCTTCACAAGCCTCCAGAACATCTCACATCTTCTGAGGAGCCTTTATTTCTTCATCTCTCAATCACTGCATTATATGTTTGGATCATTTACATCTCATCTTATTACTGGAGAATGAGATATAGAGCACAGACTGATATTTAGATCATTGTTATAAAGATCTAACTGATTAAAACCAAAATCCAAATACACTCATATCAGCAACTGCAGAAAATTCATATTTTTGCTCTGTTTCAATAAAACTGAGCTCCATATTCTCGCTGTATCAGACTAAATGAGCCATAAATATTTCATATTTATTATTTTATATGCTAATAATTAAAATCTTCATAGGTTTATCGCATTATGATTGATCTCACAGATTAAAAACGGATGGTTGATGTGAACAATTAATTTAATAATCGACTCTGATCATTAAATCACATCAAACGTCGTTTTATCTGAAACACATAGAGGTTACCTGAAAAACAAAAATGAGTGATTAATTTGTTTTGCTTTTTCGGTCGCACGTGACGTGCTGCGCAGCTGTCAGGCGTGAGCCAATAGGGTTCGAGGAGTCGTCACGTGATCACAACAGGAAGCGTGGTGGCTCTGGACTCGGTGTGGTGATTGATTGATGATCATCGAGCTCTATGAGAAAGCGCAGCTGCTGCTGTTTGATCGCTGTCAGCATGACAATACTCCTCTTCATCATCTTCATCTGGGGCTCCATCAGCTCTCACGTGAGTCTGATCGATCGATGTGGAGACTGATCGATGAATGTCCCGTGTTTGACGATCACGTGATGTGTGCGTTCAGAGATGATCGCGTTTGCTGTTATTTCAAAGAATACCATAGTACTACCACGAGACAGGTCCATAAACCATGGTATTACTATGGTATATACAGACTAGTACCATAGTAAACTCTGGTGCTTTTTGTTAGTACGTTAGAACAGACAGACTGGTCAGTACCACAGTAATACCACAGTACGTGTGTAAAATAGCAGATATTATCACGGTGTCCAGGGTGTTTCTGACTGTGGGCTCAGTGAGTGCAGGTCTGGTGTGTGTGTGTGTGTGTGTCCTCAGGTGCGAGTGGAGTCCAGGTCTCAGAGTGAGGTCAGGGTCTCTGGACGAGCGCTGTATAAGCTGGACATCTCCTGGCCCAAGAACCCCGAGTACTTCAGCGGACAGGTGTTCGGCGTGGCGGTCAATCATCTGGCCGGTCTGGTGTATGTGGCTCAGGTGAGGGAGGACTGCTGCTCACACAAGCTCAGACCTGCCAGATACAAACTCTTAATTTAACAACAACAACAAAAAAAAAAAAAAAAGGAAAGAATTGCAAGATGCAAAAACAATTTCGGAAGAAAGTCAGAACTGTGTGATGTTCTCTCAAACGTTGTAAATTAAAACTTGGAATTACTTTTTTCAGTTTTTTATTGTGGCGGGAAAAAAATAATTGTGAGATAAAAACGTACATTATCGAGAAAAAGGCAGAATTGTGACAAACTCACAATTTGAGAAAAAAGATAAAATTGTGAGATAAAAACTGCAGTTTCAAGAAATAAGTCAGAATTGCGAGATGTGAACTCAAAACCTGCAAGCAAAGCTGCAAGCAAGCAAAATCGCTACATAAACTCATAATTTAAGAAAAACACATAATTGTGAGATATAAACATGCTTTTTTGAGAAAGATGCAGAATTATGATATAACTCACAATTTGAGAAAAAAAAATCAGAATTGCGAGATATAGTCACAATTACTTTTTACATTTTTTATTTTGTCAGAAATGTGCTTCTGTAAGTGAGTCCGAGTCCATCAGTCGTCATGCTTCATCATGAGTGTGTGTGTGTGTGTGTGCGTGTGTGTGTGCGTGCGTGTGCGTGTGCGTGTGTGTGTGTGTGTGTATATATGTGTGCGCATGTGTGTGTTGTGTGTGTGTGTGTGTGTATGTGTATGTGTGTGTGTGTGCGCATGTGCTCCGCATGACAGAGAGGTGATAATGTTTGCCTACAAGTGCTGGTGTTTCAGCACGGATGGAGACTTCCTGCAGGCCTGGAACACCAGCAGTCTGGAAATGCCTCATGGGATTTTCCTGGCCAACGCATCCGCGGATCCGACGGTGTGGATCACAGATGTGGGGAACGGTGGGTTTTCTCTGCTCAAGTGTGTGTGTGTGTGTGTGATGTGAGAGTAACACAGCTGTGGTGTGTGTGTGTGTGTGTGTGTGTGTGTGTGTGTGTGTGTGTGTGTGTGTGTTTCAGGGCCGTACGGACACACAGTGAAGCAGTATTCTCCATCAGGGAAGCTGCTGCAGGTGCTGGGATCTCCTGGGAGAGCCGGATCTTCTCTCAGTCCGCTGCAGTTCGACCAGCCGGCTGAAATCTTCGTCCACAGTTCTGGAGAAATCTACATCGTGGACGGAGACGGCGGCCTGAACAACCGCCTGATCAAACTCTCCAGAGGTGCGTTCTGGGATGATTATAGCATCTCTCAACTTAGACTAAATTCAAATGAGAAATGTTGAATTGGCAGCTAGGTGAAATATTAGCATTTTATTTCGGTCAGCATTTACGCATACGTGTGGTTTCAGTCGCTCTTACGATTAAATACAGAATGCATTTGAATAGAAAATCGGATTTGTTGGTGAAAATGTTCATACGCAGATGAGAGAATGTTGTTTGTGTGTCAGATCTGCAGGTGCTGTGGATGCACGGAGAGAAAGGACAGGGACTCGCTCAGTTCTACATCCCTCACAGCGTGGCGGTCGACAGCTACCAGAGGGTTTGCTTCCCTCCCCCTCATCACATCTGATACCAGGATGAGTGTGTTTCTGTCATCCCCAGATCAGGATGAGTTTGTTTCTTCATCAGGTTTGTAGAAATGTAGCACTGCATCAGTGTCTCAGCAATGGATGCTCTGCAGTGAATGGGTGCCGTCAGAATGAGAGTCCCAAACAGCTGATAAAAACATCACAATAATCCACAAGTAATCCACAGCACTCCAGTCCATCAGTGAACATCTGGAGAAGACAAAAGATGAAACACATCCAGCATTAAGATATTTTTTAACTAAAATAAGAGTTCATAATCCATAATAACACTTCCTCCAGTGAAAAAGTGTTCTGGTGTGAATCAGGAGAGAAATCTGCACAGATCAAGCAGCGTTTAAACAGCTCTAAACAAATATGTGTCTGGATTTTGATTTGAGATACGACAGGAGATGCACTTTTTCACTGCAGGAAGCGTTATTATGGATTATGGACTTGGATTTGAGTTAAAAACGTCTTAATGCTGGATGTGTTTCATCTTTTGTCTTCTCCAGATGTTAACTGATGGACTGGAGTGCTGTGGATTACTTGTGGATTATTGTGATGTTTTTATCAGCTGAATTAAACTCTCATTCTGACGGCACCCATTCACTGCAGAGCACCCATTGCTGAGACACTGATGCAATGCTGCATTTCTACAAACCTGATGAAGACACAAACTCATCCTGATCTCAGATGAACTGAGAGTGAGCACGTTTACAGCACAACTATAAGGACTATGTCTTTAAGATCCTGTGTGACAGCAGTACAGCAGTCAGGTGGGTTGTGAATGTAGGTTCATGTTGACTGATTATTGCTCGTGTGTTCAGGTGTGGGTCGCAGACAGAGGGAACAAGCGCATCCAGGTGTTTAACTCGGTGACGGGTGACTGGCTGGGCTCCTGGGGCAGCTGTTTTAAAGAGGATGCGCCGTACTCCGTCAGGTACTAACCCACTGCCTTCTGCAGACTACACTGCAGATGTTTGAGCTGTGATAATAATAATAATAATAATAATAATAATGTGTGTTTGTGACCCTCAGGCTCACGCCGGACCAGAAGTACATGGTGGTGGCTGAGTTAAACTCCAATCAGATCACGCTGCTGGAGGCTCCGCCCGTCGGCATCATCGGTCAGTGTCAGGTGGTCAGCAGCATCCAGCTGGCCGAGGACGTCAAGCCGCACCTGCTGGATGTGGATCTGAAGAGCGCGGCGCTGTATGTGGCTGAGATCGGGGCCAGTCAGGCGCAGAAGTTCGTTCCTGCCACAGCCGGCGGTGTTTAGATGACGCTCAGAGTCCAGCGTCCAGCGTCCAGCACTAATGATGGAAAGAGAGAAGCTGAGGCCTGCTGGATTTGAGGTTCAAACTAATATTAATATTTAGTTTACAATCAGAGCGTCACGGCTACAGAATGATGTTGATTCAGAGGAATAAAGGGATCAGAGATTGGGGATTGTTTTGAATTCACTAGTTTTGTATTTTTCCACTCTCGTTTGCTGTTGTGCGTATGTTCCTTCTTGTGTTTTTGAGGAAATAATGTTCATGTTAATTTATATGATAAGTTAAGCTTTGTATATTGATGTATGATTCCTGTGTTTCTGACCTGTACACACACGACCAAATCTCACATCGTACAGTGTTTGCTGCATGCAGAGAGATTCTGAGGAGAACAGCACTGATATCTGCAGTGTGCCATGATTTTATGATCATATTTTCATTGTTTTAATATGAATGTGGAATAGTATTAATTCAGCATCACAGTGATCGTGATCGTCATGTTACTGAAATCTTATCATCTGTTAATGGGCTTTAATTAGTGTTGATGTGGAATAATATTTGAATCAAACTGTCTTGATGTGTATTTTGTGTAAATGTTTTTAGGCTTGGGGTCGTGTGTCTTAGTGGGGATTATTCAGCTTTAAACAGGTTTCTGCAGGTTTACATGAAGTACCCCTGAGACTTTAAAATAAATATTTAATAATTAAATCACATTTACATGTTCACAGGTGTCTGATATCGGCTATGCTCACACGACATGCAGGTAAACACATAACATATTTCATTTGGTTAGTAAATGTTTTATTTATTACATTTTTTTTATGATTTAATGAATTATTAGCTTTTCATTAAACTCATTAACCAGTTTAGTAAACCTTTATAAAGTAATATAAATAGAGCTGTCAAAAGATTAATCACATCCAAAATAAAAGTTTTTGTTTACATAATATATGTATGTGTACTGTGTGTATTTATTATGTATATATAAACACACGCAGATATATATAGAGATATATATAAATATTTACATGTATCAAAAAAATATATACTCTTATAAATATATTTAATATATAAACAAGTTTTTTTAAATATATACATGCATGTGTTTGTATTTATATATACATAATAAATACACACACACATATATTATGTAAACAAACATTTATTTTGGATGCGATTAATCCTTTGACAGCATTAAGACGAATTACATTTTGTAAGTAATCTAGCAGCTCTGTTTATATATATATATATATATATATATATATTTTCATTACTAAATTTGTCGAGCCGCATAAACGCAGCGCGCGCGGCGCACAGAATGTCAACAATGTGCGTCATCTGAGAGCTGCCCGAAACCGTGCCTGAACGCATTCACACGTGTTCAGATGTTTATTTTGTGACGACCAACTTTTCTTAAATTATAGAAACTGTTACCAGCTATCAAACGTATTAGACACTATCAGCAGAGTGGATTAGTTTCGCTGTTTCTGTCGTTGTTTCGGGCGTTTCCCGCGGGCAGCTGTGAGCGCGGGCGTCGGAGAAACATGGCGGAGCTGAAGGTAAGCGCTGAATTAAACACACAGCTGACTTTATAAATGACACACCGCTGTCTGTACTTGTGATAAGCGGTGATTTCACACTCAGCTCTCACCTCACCTCGAGTCTGTGCTCGTGTGTGTTTGAGTGAAACTCCAGGCAGGCTAAAGGCTAAAGCTAACGGACCTCTCTTCACACCGCACACTGACAACAAAAACAGCGTTAGTGTCTATTAAACGAGTGCTTCTGAGCAACATGTCTGTTATTCACCTGGCTGGTGAAATACTGAGCGTTTATCGCGAATATTTTGATCCGACTCTATCATAAGTGAAAGATCTGCTGATTTCAGATCAGGTGATATTCAGCCCTCATTCACATAAACGCACAGATCATCAGTTATTAGATTATTATGATTAGATAAAAGCGTGTGCTGAATGACTGAATGTGAATATATTAGCTCTTTTAACTCAGAATGAAGCAGCTTTGCATGTCAATAAAAACACTGGGAGCGAGCTCATGTTTTATGCACGAGTGGGCGGGGCGAGCGGCCAAACGGGCTTTGATGTTCAAATATGGACGGGTATATGTTAATACGCGCGTGACGTCATATACATGTTGTTTTCATAAATGTTCTGAGGAGGCGTGTGTGTTCATCTGAAATGATGTTTTGCTCTTGAAGCTCATCGGCTCGTAGAGATCCAGAGAGAGTTTGCGGCATCAGTCAGCATCGTCTGCCAGAGGTGAGTGTGTTTAAAAGAATAGTTCAGACCAAAATGAACATCTGCTGGAGTATGTTCATCCGCAGGCCGTGTGTGTGAGATCAGGATGAGTTTGTGTCTTCATCAGGTTTGTAGAAATGTAGCGCTGCATCAGTGTCTCAGCAATGGATGCTCTGCAGTGAATGGGTGCCGTCAGAATGAGAGTCCAAACAGCTGATAAAAACATCACAATAATCCACAAGTAATCCACAGCACTCCAGTCCATCAGTGAAACATCTGGAGAAGAAAAAAGATGAAACACATCCAGCATTAAGACGCTTTTAACTAAAATACATAGAGTCCATAATCCATAATAACACTTCCTCCAGTGAAAAAGTGTTCTGGTGTGAATCAGGAGAGAAATCTGC
Organism: Cyprinus carpio; assembly: GCF_018340385.1. NCBI lineage: Eukaryota > Metazoa > Chordata > Actinopteri > Cypriniformes > Cyprinidae > Cyprinus > Cyprinus carpio. Next base: position 19,822,039 of record NC_056581.1, on the reverse strand, counting down.
ACAGATCAAGCAGCGTTTAAACAGCTCTAAACTTTAAACCAAATCTGAATAAGAAACAAACTCTTCTACATCTCAGAGTTCATGTTTGGGTGAACAGCTACTTTAATGTGCTGTATTACGGCGCGTGATGATGATGATGAAAGCTCTGTGTGTGTGTGTGTGTGTGTGTGTGTGTGTGTGTGTGTGTGTAGTTGATGATTCAGCAGGAGAAGCCGTTGGCGGGCAGCATGCCGGTGGTTTGGCCCACGCTGCTCGACCTCAGCAGAGATGAGTGCAAACGAATCCTGCGCAAACTGGGTGAGACTCACTGAAGCATCACTGTGCTGTTGTGTGTGTGTGTGTGTGTGTGTGTGTGTGTGTGTGTGTGTGTGTGCTGACAGCCAGCTCATGTGTGTTTGTGTGTGCAGAGCTGGAAGCGTACGCCGGTGTGATCAGTGCTCTGCGTGCTCAAGGAGATCTCACCAAAGACAAGAAGGATCTGCTGGGAGAACTCACTCGAGTGCTGAGGTTTGGGCTTGAGAAGTTTAATCAGAATGTCTGGATCACTGGAAGAACTTGTGGTCTTCTTCAATCTTTGTATCAGATTAAAATTTCGCCCCTTTATTATAATTTTGAACGCAATAGTTTTAATGAGACTGAATTTAAAAAACAATATCAAATAAAAAAACAACAATTTTTTAATGAGACTGAATTTAAAAAACACGAGCCAATAAAATACCCACACTTTTATTGAAAGTAACACAATAAAATTGGACAGGAAATATGTTAATATTAAATATCAATATATCATTTTTATTCAGTTCTATGCAACGAAATCAGATATAACAGTTTTTTTTTTAAATAATGTATAGTTCTACAAAGCTATTATAATCAGAGCTTTTTGTACTTTTGTTATTAGTGTATGTTGGTTTATGTGAGCATATGAAAGTTAGATATAAATGTGATAGCTAGTAGCGAGCGATTCATTCAAACAACAAAAAAATCCAAAAAAAAATTCTTCAAATTTCAATATAAAACTCACGATTCGATTCAAGAAAAAATGCTGCACATGTCTTTGTGAAATTGGAATATAACACTATAAAATTGAATATAGCAATTTGAAATTTTAATGCTCTTTTGTTGGTTAACAAAACTTAAATTTTAAAAAAATCCAAAAATCAAATAAAAAAATAACACAAAAAACAACAAAACAAAATTAAAATAAAAAGTTTCCTTGGTTACCGCTGTAAACAAAGCACTTATGATCAAATCTCTTCATATAAACAAAATAAGGCTTTGTGTAGGTGCTATGTACATTTAAAATTAGAGCGACCATGCATTTAATCATGATCCAAACAAAGATGCTGCAAGCATGCAACTGAGTTTTTAATCTAAATTAGATCGCTGATTTCTAAGTAGAAGCGAAAACATAAATATACATAACATATACATAAGATCTGCATGAAACAGAAAAAACGAGCTGAACGAGACGCAGATTCCTTCTCTGCCAGCAGGTGGAGCTTAAAGCGTTTAATAATTTACTAATAAAGCACTTGCAACATTGCAGCAGAAGAAAGCGTTTTGTTACCGCTGTAAACATTGCTTCTTTTGAACACTGCATTTGAAGCGTTTCCTTGGATACCGCTGTAAACAAAGCTAAATAACACTGCAAGGTGGAGCTTAAATTTCCTTTGGTACCGCTGTAAACAAGCACACAAATCAAAGCGTTTCCTTGGATAAGCTAACACAAATATGAACAATGGAGCAGGCGGAGCTTAAAGCGTTTCCTTGGTTACCCCTGTAAACGAAGCACTTGTGAACACTGCACAGAAGCGTTTCCTTATACCGCTGTAACAAAGCACTGAACACTGCAGCAGGTGGAGCTTAAAGCGTTTCCTTGGTTACCGCTTAAACAAAGCACTGTAAACACTGCAGCAGAACGTTTCCTTGGTTACCGCTGTAAACACTTAAGAACACTGCAGCAGGTGGAGCTTAAAGCGTTTCCTTGGATTACCACTGTAAACAAAGCACTTGTGAACACTGCAGCAGGTGGCGCTTAAAGTGTTTCCTTGCTGTAAACGCTTATGTACACTGCAAGCAGAAGCGTTTCCTTGGATACCGCTGTAAACAAAGCACTTGTGAACACTGCAGCAGGTGGAGCTTAAAGCGTTTTCCCTTGGTTACCGCTGTGTAAACAAAGCTTAACACTGCAGCGTTTCCTTGGTTACCGCTGTAAACAAAGCACTTATGAACACTGCAGCAGGTGGAGCTTAAAGCGTTTCCTTGGTTCCGCTGTAAACAAAGCACTTATGAACACTGAAGCAGAAGCTTAAAGAGTTTCCTTGGTTACCGCTGTAAACAAAGCACTTATGAACACTGCAGCAGAAGCGTTTCCTTGGTTACCGCTGTCAACAAAGCACTTATGAACACTGCAGCAGGTGGAGCTTAAACCGTTTCCTTGGTTACAGCTGTAAACAAAGCACTTATGAACACTGCAGCAGGTGGAGCTTAAACCGTTTCCTTGGTTACAGCTGTAAACAAAGCACTTATGAACACTGCAGCAGGTGGAGCTTAAACCGTTTCCTTGGTTACCGCTGTAAACAAAGTAGCGCTGCACTTATGAACTTTAATATGCATTATACAGAGGCAAGATGAAAAGTAAAAATACCATCTAAACTCTTCTAAAGACAGTAAGATCTCCTCAGACACACATTCAGATAAACTCCTGCCCCTAACTGAATCACGATTTGTTCAGCATCTCAATCGATTTGAGTCGTCACATATTTGAATTGATTTTCAAGCGGCTCGCGGTTAATCGTTACATCCTAACGTTGAGTGTGTGAAGTGTGTGTTTGACAGTGAATGTGTGTGTGTTCTGTCAGTATCTCGACGGAGCGTCATCGAGCGGAGGTGCGCAGAGCCGTGAATGACGAGCGCCTGACCACCATCGCGTATCAGTGAGTCTCCCCCGCTGTAGTCAGCTGAACCTGTGCTGGTGCTTTAGTGAAGCTGTAATAAAGGCTGAGTGATCGCTGGTGTGTTCTGCAGCATGTCGGGGCCCAACAGCTCGTCGGAGTGGTCCATCGAGGGCCGGCGGCTGGTTCCTCTCATGCCCAGACTGGTTCCTCAGACGGCCTTCACTGTGATGGCCAACGCAGTGGCCAGTGCGACCGCGCACCAGAACGCCTCGCTGCTGCTGCCCGCCGACACCGC
>NC_056581.1:19721347-19813847 GCF_018340385.1 Cyprinus carpio | reverse complement strand
ACTAGCATGTCGCTAGCTTGATTAACAAGTTACTAGCATGTCGCTAGCTTGATTATCAAGTTACTAGCATGTCGCTAGCTTGATTAGCAAGTTACTAGCATGTCACATGTGTAAGTTTTAGTTTGTTATTTTAGAACTTAATCTAAAGGACAATGAGAAGTTTTGCCTTGACTTTTTTGTGTAATTTATTTTATTTCAGTTTTTTTAATGAAAGTAAATAAAAATGAAGGTGAATAGCCCTGTGTGTGTGTGTGTGCGTGCGTGTGTGTGTGTGTGTGTGTGTGCGTGCGTGTGTGTGTGTGTGTGTGTGTGTGTGCGTGCGTGCGTGTGTGTGTGTGTGTGCAGGAGTGAAGATCATCACGCAGCAGATGCAGCCCAGTAAGATCTTACCCAAACCCTCCAGCGCCGCGCTGCCCAGCAGTAGCTCCGCCCCCATCATGGTGGTCAGCAGCAACGGCGCCATCATGACCACCAAACTAGTGTCCACTCCCACAGGTGCACAGACGTGTGTCACAGCACATGCTTTTAATTGTTAAATGCAGTGAAGCATGGTAATGATATGTAACATTAAAATAATAATGAGAAGTTGCTGATCAGATACAATGTGGCTTTAGCTGAAAAATATGTTTTATAAAATAACAATTATTTTGGTCCAAACGGATCTAGAATGCAAATATTGTGCAGATTTTGAATGGATTGTGTGAGTGTCTTTGTGCTGTTTTATTGTAAAATACTGAATCCACATTTTCTCTCAGGCTCTCAGGCGTCGTACACGCGTCCCTCCGTCAGTCCAGCGATCGGTGCGCGAGTGGCCACGTCTCCCGCCGGAGCCACGTACGTCAAGACCACCAGCGGCAGCATCATCACCGTCGTGCCCAAGTCTCTGGCCACGCTGGGGGGGAAGATCCTCACCACCAACATGGTGTCGGGTAAGAGCTGGAGCAGCAGCGCCGCTGGCTGCAGCGAGTCCCGTCTCTCATTCTGACGCTCCGCCTTCACAGGAACCAGCACCAAGATCACCACCATCCCCATGACCTCCAAACCCAACGTCATCGTGGTGCAGAAGACCACCGGCAAAGGGACGACCATCCAGGGTCTGCCAGGGAAGAACGTGGTGACCACGCTGCTGAACGCCGGGGTGAGGTCACGTGACGCTGGTGCGCTCCGTGCTGATGCGTGCGTGATTCATGACGTGTGTGTGTGTGTGTGTGTGTGTCAGGGAGAGAAGACCCTGCAGGCCGTGCCCGGAGCCAAGCCTGCCATCATCACCGCGTCGCGGCCCATCACCAAAATGATCGTAGCGCAGCCCAAGAGCCTCGGTGCGGGCGTCCAGCCGTCCACCAAAATCATCCCCACCAAGATCGTGTACGGACAGCAGGGCAAAACACAGGTAAAACACATACACAACACACAAAAATACAACAAAAAAAAATAATATTAAATATACAGTACAGGTCAGAAGTTTGGAAACATTACTATTTTTAATGTTTTTGAAAGAAGTCTCTTCTGCTCATCAAGCCTGCATTTATTTGATCAAAAATACAGAAAAAACAGTAATATTGTGAAATATTATTACAACTTAAAATAATAGATTTCTATTTGAATATACTTTAAAAAAATAATTTATTCCTGTGATGCAAAGCTGAATTTTCAGCATCATTACTCCAGCCTTCAGTGTCACATGTAACATCCAGTCTATCACATGATCATTTAGAAATCATTCTAATATTCTGATTTATTATGAGTGTTGGAAACAGTTCTGCTGTCTAATATATTTGATGAATAAAAGGTTAAAAAGAACTGCATTTATTCAAAATAAAAAAAAAACTCTAATAATATAAATTCTAATAATATATTTTCTTTACTATCACTTTTTATCAATTTAACACATCCTTGCTGAATAAAAGTATTGATTTTATTAAAAAAAAGAAAGAAAAAAAAATCACTGACCCCAAATTACTGACCAGTAGTGTATATTATTACAAAATATTTATATTTTAAAAACATAGCTTCTTTTTTTTTTTTTTTACTTTTCATTCATCAAAGTATCCTAAAAAAGTATCACATGTTCTGAAAAAATATTAAGCAGCAGAACTGTTTGCAACTTTGATAATGAATCATCATATTAGAATGATTTCTAAAGGATCATGTGATAATGATCCTAAAAATTCAGCTTTGCATCACAGAAATAAATGATAATTTAAAGTATGATAAATTTAAAAACAATTATTTTAAATTGTAATAATATTTCACAATATTAATTTTTTTTTCTGTATTTTTATCAAATAAATGCAGGCTTGATGAGCAGAAGAAACTTCTTTCAAAAACATTAAAAATAGTAATGTTTCCAAACTTCTGACCTGTACTGTATGTGTGTATACAAAATAAATGTACTAAAACAACAAACACTAGGGCTGTCGTGAAACTGCAGTATTGTAATATCAACACATCTGTCATGATTGTTTTACTCTTAATGCACGTGTATTGAACGTTCAATAAAATTAATAATCATATCAAGAGTGAAGAGTGAAGACTTCAATGATGGAAAAAACTACAGTCCCATAAAGCATTGCAAATGACACAAGATCTTTCCTCTGACTGCTGCGCTATAATCGATCATTAGTCAGACAAGCAGCATTGCAGTCTAGTGATTACTCTAGATCTCTGGTAGTGTGTAATGACCGTTAATGACCAGTGATGATGGTGTTGTGCGCAGGTCCTCATCAAGCCCAAGCCCATGGCGTTTCAGACGGCGGTGGTCAGTGAACAGACCCGTCAGCTGGTCAGCGAGACGCTGCAGCAGGTCTCCCGCAGCGCAGAACCCCTCGCCGGCTCCGGTCAGGATGGCCCGTATACCGAGAGCAGCCCGGCGGCGTCAGACAGCACTCACGGTCAGCAGATCACGGCTTCAGAGTTTTATTCTTCTCTGTGTATTCTGAAGGTTAACATTTCAGGAAACTGTAGCCTCTTACAGTCCATTTGCATTCAAGCCACGCCCACATGCCAGCATCCAATCAGCATCTCACTCGGCTGTGTGTCAGAACTCTGTTTCAGTGTTTAAGAAGGTTCTCTGTGTTCAGACGCTCAGCCGGTGATGCACCTCATCACCTCCAGGGGGCAGGAGTGGACGGAGCAGGAGGTGTCTGTGGAGGCCAGTCCCAGCATCATCTACCAGGACATGACCGGAGAGTCTCAGTCGGCCACGTCCACCATCAAAGCCCTGCTGGAGCTGCAGCAGACCAGCGGTGTGTGTGTGTGTGACCCGCGTATCTGAGCACCTCTGTCGCGCTCCTGCTGAATGTGTGTGTGTGTGTGTGATGTTACAGTGAAGGAGAAGAGCGACGCCAAACCACGGCAGCACACTATCGACCTGAGTCAGATGGCAGTGCCGATCCCGGTGACGGCGGAGCGGAGACAGTCCCCGGAGCCGTCGGGTCAGAGCGCCGGAGACACGGACGCCGTCACCGAGTACATCCCCATCGGTAACATCAACACCTCGCTCAGCTCAGACCACACTCCAAACAGCTCATATTGCATGGTCACTGCGGGTCCAGAAGTCCACGTTGGTGCCTGAGATACATGATTCATACAGTATTCATTTTATTTATGCAGGTCTTAAAGACACACTTCTGTCATCCTTTACTCACCCTCAACCTGTGTGTTTAACCAAACAGCTGCTGGTCCCCATTGAGTTCCATAGTATGGAAGAAAGTACAGTGGAAGTCAGTGGGTACCGTCAACTGCTTGGTTATTACCAGCGTTCTCGTACAGGTTTGGAACAAGTGGAGAGTGAGTACGGGAGGACAGCTGTCCCTTTAATTAGATTTGAAAGACTTCACTGTGATGTTGCTCTGCTGTTTCAGGTAAAGTGTGTAAGGCTGTGATCGGAGGAGACGTCACTGCGTCCAGCAGCCAGAGTCAGTCAGTGTCCTGTCCGGCGTCAGCCAAGAGCAGCACCGCCGCATCCGCAGCATCCGGACACGCCACGCAACAGGTCAGAACCACACAGAGCCCGCGTCTGACGCATAAACACATTTACACTACTTTTACTTTACATGCATTTCCTTGATCCATAACCTTGGCAGTGAGCTACAGGAATGCATCTAAAACTGCAACAATAATGTTACGAGATTAATGTTTTAAATATGTGAATATTAATGAGAAAAATTTGGAAAATTCACTGGCAATTTTGTACCAGACTTGAAATACTAATATTAAATAATTATTTAAATTATTAATAAAAAATAATTTTAATATTTAATAAAAAACAATAACATTAATTTTAAAAAAATAAATTATTATGTTTATTTTTAATATATTGTATTATCATTATTGTTATTATAGTAAATTATTATTATTATTTTTAAATAGCAACAACAACAAAATATATATATATATATGTATTATTTTAATTGCATTGTTGCTATTTAACAATAATAATTGTTAATATTTAATAATTGTAATTATTATAACAACTAAATATAACAAAATTAAATTTAGTTATTTTATATTTAGTATTATTATTATTATAATAACTAAATTAAATAGCTAAATAATTATTATAATAACCAAATGAATGCTCTGATGCTGTGTATCATCTAAGACGACCCAAAGAGGCTCATACATTCACCTTTAAATCTTTACATTGCATCTTTACACTGAATTTTAAGCAGCCACAGAGCAGCTTTAACTCAGATGTGTAAAGACACTGTGTGAGCACCAGAGGGAGCTGTTTACCATCTTAACTAGATGTGCTACTTAACTTCACACTGTTCAGTATCAACCAAACACCTGAACTCTGCTGTCAGATGGACTCTAAACACTCCAGCATTGTTGAAGGTGTGTGTGTGTGTGTGTGTGTGTGTGCAGGTGGAGGTGTGTGTGCCGCAGGTGAAGCCGCTGCAGGAGCAGGTGGTGGTGGATGAGGGTGAGTTAGAGGGAGACACTCTGGATCCTCAGACAGGTTTGTTCTACCGCTCGTCTCAGCAGCACCGCAGTCCTCCACCCAAACCTGCAGCCGGCCCGCCTGACACGCCCACTTCCTCTAAGAGGGCGGAGTCACTGACAGCCCGAGTCTCCGTACAGAGAGCGTCTGCGTCTGCGTCTGCGGCCCTCGTCTCCTCGAACCCTCCACACACACCGCAGCTGCCCAAACTGCAGCAGGCGCCCTCCTCACACAACCGGCCCAACACACACACGCAGCTGTCGCAGCCGCCGCCGCTGCAGGCGCATCACCCCGTGGGCTCCAGCAAGACGCCCGGCAGCAGCCAGGTGAGACCTGCACATCTGCTGAGGGACATTTCATGCATCTGAACAGACAAAACATATTTAGTTTTATTTAATACTATGACAATAACTGTGACGGTAACTATAAGGATAACTGTTATGATAACTGTGATTATCATTGTATTGTTAACCAGGATGATAATTATAATGATAAGTAAAACCATATCTATATGTTAGCATTCACACCTGTGGACGATATCTTTGTTTATTAAAAGCATGCACTGCAGTTTTGTTGTGAAGGTGCTGGTTATAGTAATGGTGCGGTCAGTGACGGCTCTCTGTGTGTCTCAGCTGCAGCAGCCGATCATCACGCAGGGAGCGTCCGTCACCAAGATCACGTTCGGCGCTCACCAGTGTCCCCCGGTGTCCAGCAGCGCCGAGGCGTCCGTCAAGCTCCAGCCGGAGTCCAGCTCCAGCCTGACAGCCCCAGAGAAGCCCTCCGACATCCTGAAGATCTCCATGATGGAGGCGGAGATCGAGCCCATGGTGGTGGACTCGTCCAGTGACTGCGGCCCGCTGACCAAGACCCCGAGCGCCTCGCCGCTCATCAGCAGCTCCAAACAGACGCTCGCTCACGGAGCCTTCGGCCGCGTCAAGAGCAAAGACCTGGACATCATACAGGTGCTCCTCCAGCTTCACTCCGTACAGTACTGATCCTTTCAAAGCAGCTTCACAAGAGAAGAACACAATCAGTGATGCAGACTCCATCACATACGAGACAAACTCAGCTTAGCTGTAAGAGTGTCAGTGTCATCAAATCAATCATATTCCTGAATATCAGGTGTGTTTAGGCCCAGCTAAGCAAGCCGAAATAGTAAGAAACCCAAACCCTGTTGGTTCTTCTCCATAACATCTGTTACGTACAGCCCTGTGAAATCTGGTTTATGTTTTCCCAAATTATGTTATTTATTTATTTCTAAATTAAATTTCTTCTGGATTCCATTTTAATGGTTAAATATAAAAATTTTAAAAATCAAAAAGCATATCTAATTGAAATCATGAAGCATACAATTAAAAAAAAATGTATTAAAAGTTTAACAAAAATAACATTTTAGGACCTTTTGAAATAATACATTTTAATTGTTTCTCAAGTTCAGTTTTATTTTTACCAAATTCTGTTTTTTCCTGTTTTAAGTTTTCGGCATTCCATTTTTATGGTTTAATTAAATTTTAAAAATCAAAAATCTTGTCTAATTAATTTAATTCTTAAAAAAACAAATTTATTCATACTATACTATTTTAATTAACTGTTTAATCAAACGAAAATGAAACAATTTTTAATCCTTTAATTTGAAATATTACATTTTTTGGCAAACGAAGTGCTATACGACAGGTTTACTGTTAAAATTAAAACATGATGAAAAAGTGTGAACAGGTTTACTGTTAAAATTAAAACATGATGAAAAAGTGTGATTATTTCTTTAAAAAAAAAGTTTTACTAATTATTTTATTAGTAGTCATAGTATTAGAATTATTATTACATTACCTTATACATTACATTGAGAAATGCAATCTAGGGTTGTAGTTCAGATCTTTGTGTTTCAGTGTGTGTAGTAGAGCAACAAACTTTAATTCAGGATCTTTGTATTTCAGTATGTGTAGTAGAGCAAAACTGTAAATGCTGCTGAAGTGACACTCAGATGAAGGTGGTGTACAGACCTGCTTCTGATTTATTCACACAATAACACAAACACACACACACACCTAAAAACCCCAACACAATCAACCAGATCTGATTCAGTCTACAGACCTGCTTCTGATTTATTCACACAAGATTTATACTGTTAACTGTCTGGATTCTGCATGTTCCGTGTGGTTGAAATCATGTGTGTTTGTGGTCAGGTGATCCCGCAGTACTCCATCATGCCCGACTCCAGCCAATCAAACGTGGTGGTGGAGCCCAGCGGCTTCCTGGAGATCAGCGACTACACCAGCCAGCGTCTGGACGAGGAGGCCGCCATGGAACAGGAAGTGGACAGCAGCAACGACGAGGGGGCGGCGGCCAGCGACCAATCGAGTGGCATTTGATTACTTCAGAGGAGAAAGACCTTCTGTCATCACGTCATGCACTGAGAAAAAAATATCATTCAGACCCTGTTCACTTTACTACATCATATTAAAAACACCATCTCTTTAGTAATACACACATCTGAAGAGAATAAGATGCATGGAGATAAAAAAACACAACAGAAGATGTTATGAAGAATGGTGGTAAACAAACAGCCTTTGGTCCCCACGGACTTCCATACTAGAGAAAAAGGGAAGTCAATGGCTACCAGCAACTATTTAAAAATATGTTTGTGGAACAGCAGAAGATATTTTACTGGGCCCTAAAAATTTTATTTTTGTTAAAAAAAAAAAAAAGAAAAAGAATGTTAGTAACCAAACACTTGACGGCAGCCATTGACTTCAACAGTAGGGGAAAAATACAATGAAAGTCAATGGGGACCAAAATATTTTCTGTTGTTTTTAACAAATCATTCGAGATATTCCACAGGATTAAAAATCTAAATATATATTTTGAAGAATGTTAGTTAGCAAATAGTTGACGGCAGCCATTGAGTTCTACAGTAGGGGAAAAAATACAATGGAAGTCAATGGGCACCAACAGCTGTTTGTTTATCAGCATTCTTGAAAATATTCATACAGCTCTGAAACAACTTGATAGTGAGTGAACGATGACAGAATGATGATTTCTGGGTGAACTGTCGCTTTAATTTATAGTTATAAATAGAGCTGATGGACTGGAAGCTTCCAGATGAAGATGATGATGATGAGTGCTGCTTCGTCAGGACGTTTCGTGACTCCGCCTCCGCCTTTGTTCTGCTCTCTGATTGGTGTAAATAGCGTTTGATGCTCATGTAAAGCAGTGTCTCGTTTGTGCTCGATGGATGTAACGCTCAGCATTTTAACTCTATAAACTTTACTACAAAGCTCTGTGATTGTGTGTGTGTTTGCACAGGTGAGCGGCTCTCGGGTTACGCGGCGGGGCTGAGGCGGGTGTGTCCGCAGGTGCACTCACACACACACACCTGACACTGAGCATGATCATAAGAGCGTGTGTGTGTGTGTGTGGAAAGTACCAGTGTCATTATAAGGGCCGAGTTTCCCTGTCACTCCTCTTTGTGATGGAAACAAACGCGCGGTGGGTGTGAGCGTGGGACGGGGGTTTTGAGTGTGTGTGTGTGTGTGTGTGTGTTTCTGGGTGGATTCCGCTCCTCTGAAGTGGGCAGAGGCTCCAGAGGATGGCGGGACTTTCCTGCTGTCCCCATGGATCGGAGCGTGCTCCTCTGGGACGCGTCCTTCATTTGAATCTTCATCGGTCTGCTTCCTTCATCTCATCCACGTCGTTTCACTTTCAGCTCTACAGAAGACAATCTCTGTTAGATCCAGTTCTGTTCTCATCTAATACTGTCAGGGCCATCAAATACATATCACTTCACTTTAATTATTTTTTTATTGAAATTCTGTTTTTTATCCCCCAATTTCATTTTTTTCTGTTTTAATTTACTAAAAGTTATTTTAAATATAATACTAATTATTATTAGAAAAATTGCACTACAAAATACATTTTTACTTTTTTTTTTTTTTCTGTTTTTAGTTAAAATTTTACACAGCAATTAAAAATGTGACAAAAAAATACTTTTTTAGGGCCATATGAAATATATTTTATTTTTTCTCAAATTTTTAACAGCAATTAAAAATGTGACAAAAAAATACTTTTTTAGGGCCATATGAAATATATTTTATTTTTTCTCAAATTCAGTTTTATTTTTACCCAGTTCTGTGTTTTCAGTTTAAATTGTTCTGGATTCAATTTTAATGGTTTAATTAAATTGTAATAATCAGAAAGCATGTCTAATTAATTGAAATCATGATGAGCAATTCATTCAAAATTAAAAAAAAAAAAAAAAAAAAAACATTTTTAGGACCCTATGAAATGCATTTTATTTTTATTTAAATTTTTAAATTATTTTTTTTCCAAGTTTTGTTTTTAATTTTTCTGGATTCCTTTTTAACGGTTTAATTAATGTGTAATTCAACAGTTAATTAAAAGTTTAACAAATACATGTTACAAGTACATTTTGAGGGCCATATGAAACAAATGTAACGTTGTGATGCCTTCATTGAGTCGGGACAGAAGGGATTGGATCTCTTCTCACATCGTTTCATTTTCTCAGAAAAGCGGCGTTTATGTAACCGCTCATTAAACTAATTTGTTTTCCCAGAAGTAATTGTCGTGTTGCGTAATGCGTGTGTTTGATCGGGCGGAGCGAGGCTGTGATTCTCTCTTCCACATCAGCTTCACTACTGTCCATTCACACAATAACCATAAGCAGAACTCTAGAGCTTTAATAATCACTCTGACTCACACCACAGCTGTAATGATAACGGCAGAGGAGTCATTTTCTTCCAGATAATAGCTGTTAGAATAAAACATTATGCAAGCATTATGGAATATTAATGCATGCTAGTTTTAAACTGAAGTGATTAAACTATCAGTATATTCTGTAGAATAATAATGATATTCAGTTGTTATTACTGTATCTTTTATGTTTGCAATGAGCAGGGTTATTATAGTTCATTGGTATTATAGTTAGTGGTCCTGTGGTAACTGTAATAAAATCTAAAAAACTTATAATTAAAACTGAAATTAAAATGAATAAAAACGGTGTGGACTTTAAAAAAAAAAACAATTACTGAAAATGAAAATGGTAGTTATGCTTGTAAATCTTAAGTTACAGTGATTAAACTACTTTATATTCTGTATAATAATAATCATGATATTTAATCAGTCATAATGTGTTTTTATGTTTGCTGTGAGTAAACTATTATAGTAAAAATAACTTTTAAATTTATCTAATGAAAAAATAAACTGAAAAAATGCAATAAAACCTGATTTTATTTTGGCTCGTTGGCAAAGCAATATTACAATTTTAATTTCAAATTTTCATTAATGTAATAAAATAACTAAAACATAAATAAAGAAATAAAAACAAAATTAACAAAAAAAACAACTTAAAAAACATAATAAAAAAGCAAATAAAAAAATACAAAAACAAACAACATTACTAAACCTTTATTCACCTTAAAATAAAGACTAATTAAATATATATATATATAAACTGTAATGTATCTAATGGTATTATGAAAACACTGGCTGTATTTCCTGCTGATGTCTTTCATCATGACATCATCTGAGATCAGCAGAAGTTCCCCGGCTGAGGTCTTTGTTTGTTTTGTTTTTAGAGCTGTAAATAAAACTTTGATGTGTTTAATGCAAATAGCCGTCGGGATCCACCAGACGAAGGACTTTCAGTTTCGCTCTTCAGCTGATCTGCAGTCAGACGCTGGAAAACCCCTGCAACGGAAGATGACCTTCATCTGCTCTTAATTATAGTGTGGGGCCTCAAACGAGCTGGCAGGGGAATGAAGGGGAACGGCCGAAATTAAAGAAGTTGTAAAGGTGAGAATCTTCCAGCGGAACTCAGAAGTCAAACATCACAACAACACACAGATCACACTAAATCAGAATGACTGCGGGGGAGACGTACGGCGTGTACCTGCGGGGGCTTGTGTGTGTGTGTGTGAATGGAGCCGGTCGGCCCCATGTGGCCCCAATCAGAGACCTGTCTACGTCTGAATTTACGAGCCCAGGCTCCAGCTGGAGTCGCTCTCACAGACGTACGGCGTGTTTGCTTTGGACGCTCATATTTCTATTCCTCCACACATGCAGTGAGTGTGATTTGTGGCGAGTGAAGCTGAGCTCGAAGTGAAGGAAAGCAGCTGGGAGTTTGTTTCCTCGCACCGCTGAAAACAAAACACACATTCTCCCCTCAGAAATTCCTAGCAAATTTCACAAACGATTACACAGGGCTAAAACCAAAACATTAAAAACGTTTCCATCTAAAAGCCTTTAATATGCAGTGCATTATAAAGTAGTTTTGATGCATTAATTGTAATGCAGCTTATAATGCACTGTATGATCTCCACTCGATCTGGTTCTGTTCTCACACACACACACACACACACACACACACACACACACAGTTTCACAGGAGTGACCGCGAGCGATGTTGATGATGATGATGATGATGATCACAGACAGGTGTGTGTCTTCATTCATTCTCTGGAGTTTCTCCCATCAGTCCTCAACATGACAGTCACGTGTTTTGTGTATTCGGAGTATTTTTCTGTCTTCACTGAATGCCAGAATGAATTGAGATTTAAGAGTGGGAAGAGATTCTCAGAAACCAGTGAGCAGCACAGATCCCTTCCCTCTAGAAAAGCAATTCTATTGATTTTATTCTATCCTGTCTATTTTAATTAATCTGGAGTTAACCAGTGATTTGATTCTTTACTCGCTTTCTGAATACAGTCCATTTACTGGTTAAATATAATATTTTTCAAAAAATAAAAAATGTGCAAATGTCTAAAGATTCTAAAAATCAAGATACATTTATTTGGGAAACAATAACATAAGTTTTGCTTTCTGTAAAACTGATCAAAATGAATTGAGTTAATGATTAAAACAAGAACAAATATCTGCCAGAGGGCTGAGAAAAATCAAACCAAAAACAAGATTCGTTATATACGATTATATTATATATATATACAGTATAGATATCAGTACGACCAAAAGTTTGGAAACATTACTATTTTTAATTTTTTTGAAATAAGTTTCTTCTGCTCATCAAGCCTGCATTTATTTGATCAAAAATACAGAAAAAAACGTAATATTGTGAAATATTATTACAACTTAAAATAATTGTTTTAAAATTTATTATACTTTAAAATTATCATTTATTTCTGTGATGCAAAGCTGAATTTTTAGGATCATTATCACATGATCCTTTAGAAATCATTCTAATATGATGATTCTTATCAAAGTTGGAAACAGAGTTCTGCTGCTTAATATTTTTTTCAGAACATGTGATACTTTTTTAGGATACTTTGATGAATGAAAAAGTAAAAAAAAAAAAGAAGCTATGTTTTTAAAATATAAATATTTTTGTAATAACAAATATACACTACTGCCGTCAGTAATTTGGGGGTCAGTAATTGTTTTCTTTCTTTTTTTTTAAATAAAATCAATACTTTTATTCAGCAAAGATGTGTTAAATTGATAAAAAGTTATAGTAAAGAAAATATATTATTAGAATATATATTATTAGAATTGTTTTTTTATTTTGAATAAATGCAGTTCTTTTTAACCTTTTTATTGATCAAATATATTAGACAGCAGAACTGTTTTCCAACACTCATAATAAATCAGAATATTAGAATGATTTCTAAATGATCATGTGATAGACTGGATGTTACATGTGACACTGAAGGCTGGAGTAATGATGCTGAAAATTCAGCTTTGCATCACAGGAATAAATTATTTTTTTTAAAGTATATTCAAATAGAAAACTATTATTTATTACTGTTTTTTCTGTATTTTTGATCAAATAAATGCAGGCTTGATGAGCAGAAGAGACTTCTTTCAAAAACATTAAAAATAGTAATGTTTTCAAACTTTTGGTCTGTACTGTATATATATATATATATATTCGTTTTGATCAGTTTCTCAGAAATCAAGATTTCTTCTCTCATTTTGCACCTCCAGTAAATGTATCTTGATTTAAGGATATTTAGATATCTGTAATGGAAAACAATACCTTTTTTATTCACATTTTCAGAGATTTTCACATTTGTTACTTTGCAAAATTACCATATATTATAAATCACATTAAGTTTCTTCATCTTCCTTGAATATAATGATTTAGTTTTAGTTTAGTTTAACCCCACGATGCTCCAGCATCACAGCGGTGAGTTGGGAATATAATAGCTGCTCATGTTGATTTCTGACTGTAAGTGTAAAGAACTCTATTTAATATGAAATGAATTAATGAAATCCCAAACACTCATCAGCCCCGCTGTAGTGTTACTGACGTTCCTCTCACAGCCTCATCATGAGACGAACCAATCAGGTGATTAGGAATTATGGTACATGACATTTGATTATCTGTACAAATATAGTCAGACAGCATCAGAAGCTCATGTTATTGTTAAGATGAAGTGAATATAGACGTGTGACTCATTTAGTTCATCTGAGACAGGAAGTGTCAATCTGATTCTGAGTGTGTGTGTGTGTGTGTGTGTGTGTGTGTGTGTGTGTGTGTAATGATGTGGGATGCTTCAGACGCTCGGTGAATGTCAGATATGAGCGAGTGGCTCATTCCACAGAAACACTGAGGCAAAGCCCTTCAAAAAGTACCAGTAAGTGCCCTTGAGGAACTAGTGCGCACTAAAGTGTTTCTCAACCGTCATGACTCCATGAGCCTGAATATAACATTAGAATATTCATTTGTGTCTCCCTCATCTAACACACATCATTAGCAGAGACTGCGAGCTGTAGTCTGGATTATGCAATCAGATTCCACAAATTACTCATAACTGTGAAACACAATGTCTTCATCACATCCAGTGACCTGTTGATTCTGGGAGTCTGGACAAAAATATCTCCGTGCTGGAAGACTTTGGGTTGTGTAACGTGGTTGCTGTTTTCATGTTTATTAATGTTTGTTTGTATAATTAATTGATTTCCCAAACACCTCTGGCATGAAATATTTACATGAAATATCTCTCAGGAAGTTAATATTTAAATAATGTGACACATTTGCATATTTGATATTGGTTAATGGTCACTTTGACATGCAGGTCAACAAATAAAATACTTCTATTGTTAGTGTTCAAGTGCTTAAATTATTTTCATTTCACATTTTTATGATTTAATTATTAGCTCATTATCAGCTCACAAACCCACTGCGGTTCTTACATCAAGCCCAGTTTCTGATGTTGATATAAAAGATGGAATATATTTTCTTTCTCTTTGCTTTTTCATGTCAGTACGGTGTTTTAAAAAAGTTTAAAATAAGTTAAATTAAAAGTTTTCATCATGTAATCTGTAATCAGTAACAAACTACCCAGCGCTGCTGATATGTTCCTCTGATGCTTCTGTGGCTATAAAAAAAAATAAAAAATAAAATTGCACATCTTCAGCTGTGTGTTTTTTTAAAGCATTTCACATTTGAATAACTGTTAGACTCTTTGGGGATGTTCTTGGTCAGTTTTCTAAAGCTCCTGGTTGAGGAGGAGGAGCGCTGGTTTAGTGACACCCTCTGTGTGTTTAATGAACAAACCAAGAGAAATCCTGCTACAAAGCCAGCAGAGGAATCTGATTCAACACTGATAGAGTGTGTGTCAAATGCAGAAATGTTAATCCATGCGTTCATGACCTCAAGGTTAGATTATTGTAATGCTCTATTGGGTGGTTGTTCTGCACGCTTAGTAAACAAACTCCAGTTAGTCCAAAACACAGCAGCTAGAGTTCTTCCTAGAAGCAGTCCTCTGCTCAATCTGAGCTGCGCTGCAGCCTGGAATTAAACCACACCATGCTGGTTTGGTCTGGTCAGAGGAGAACTGGACCCCCGACTGAGCCTGGTTTTTTCTCCATTTCTGTCACCGATGGACTTTCAGTTCTTTTGGCATGTTTAGTTGGGGACACTTGACTGATTGCACAGACACTGTTGAAGAGAGCTGAACTGGACGATGACATCACTGAATCATCAATGAACTGACTTTAGCTGTTCTCTATTGTCCTCTTTCATTATCAACACGTTTTTCCTGTTTGACTCTATAAAGCTGCTTCGATACAATCTGTACTGTATAGAATGCTATATAAATAAAGGTGACTTGACACGACTAGTGTTTTAATCGTTGAGACTAAACGGAGATAAGTGAGCGTTCGGTGTTTATATCAGCAGATTCTTTTCTGTGTCAAACATGCTGTGTATTTATAGAGCTCGTCCTCGTGTCGTCTGCAGCCAAACAACTGCAACCATTCTGTCTGGAATCTTGTTGATTTCAGAAATGTGCCATGTACGTGTGTGTTTGTGTGTGTGTATCTGGTGTTCACAGTGTTAATCGGACCAAATGTCTCCACAAGGACAGTAATACTAGTAAATTCTGACCTGGTGGGGACATTGTTTGGTCCCCATGAGGAAACAAGCTTAGAAATCACACGGAATGGAGGGTTTTGAGAATCTAAAAATGCCTGTAGTCTTGTGTGAGGGGCAGGGTTAGGTGTAGGGTTGGTGTAAGGGGATAGAAAGTACAGTTTGTACAGTAGAAAAAACATTACGCCTATGGAGAGTCTCCGTAAACCACACATGGAAGAATGTGTGTGACCCTGAGACCACATGTATACCTCCGTATACTGTTATTCATCAGCGATCGAAGCTGAGATTCCTCTCTACACAGAGCAGCTGTGATGAGTGTGGTTTCTGCTGTTGTGAATGTGTCTGTGGGTTTGTGGGATCATCATGACTCGTGAAGTGTGTAATTGTGAGTCGGAACATGTTTCTTCTTTTTATAGCTACATGGTGTGTTTTATTGCCTGTGTGTCGAGCGGCTTTATGATTTGTTTGTTTGTGTGAAGAACATGAGAACATCGACATCATCTGAAGGTCTTTCTCCAGATGTTGGTTTATGGTTTGTAGATCAGATGGTTTGTGTTTCTGTTGTTTCTCATTACAGACACTTGAGAAGAACAAAAACATTCGCTGCCAAAACACCAAGTGCCTTCATCCTGACGTCAGCCAGCAGAGATCCAAAAACAGTTTAATTAGTCATCGAAGCAGTCGAGTGATTCCTCACATCAGACTCATCTGATCTCCACACATCCACACAGAATGTCTCAGTGTTTACATGATTCACGTTCATTCATCCAGCAGACGCTTTCATCCAGAAGAGAAGCATCACAAGCAATTATCAACCCCATAGCAACACCCTGGCAACCATAACAACATCCTTTCTTTCTTTATCTTTATTGTCCTTATTGCCATTTCTTTATGTAGACAGCAGTATACAATACATACACATACAGCAGCAGAACACACAACACAAAACACATCCTAGCAATCTCTGCTAACCATGACAACACCCTGGTAACCATAACAACATCCTGGCAACCATAACAACACTCTGCTAACCATAACAACACTCTGCTAACCATAACAACACACTGGTACTGGTAACCTAACTACACAATGCTAACCATAACAACACCTTGGTAACCTTAACAACATCCTGGCAACCATAGTAACACCCTGGTAAACATAGCAACACCCTGGTAATCTTAACAACATCATGGCAGCCATAGCAACACCCTGCTAACCATAACAACACCCCGGTAACCTTAACAACATCCTGGCAACCATAACAACACTCTGCTAACCATAACAACACACTGGTAACCATAACAACACTCTGCTAACCATAACAACACACTGGTAACCATAACAACACTCTGCTAACCATAACAACACCCCGGTAACCTTAACAACATCCTGGCAACCATAACAACACTCTGCTAACCATAACAACACCCTGGCAACCATAGCAACCCCTGGTAAACATAGCAACACCCTGGTAACCTTAACATCCTTAACAACCATAACATCAACCTAGCCAAACAACCCTGGGTCAAACATAGCAACACCCTGGTAACCTTAACAACATCATGGCAGCCATAGCAACATCCTGGTAACCATGACAGCACCATGGCAAACACTTAGTAACAATCTGAAAACCACATAGAAACACCCTGGTAACAATAGGAAAACCCTAGCAACTACACAACTACACCCAGGTATCCATATCAACACTGAGCAACCATAGCAACCCTGGTAAAACATAACCTTAACAACATCCAGGCAACCATAGCAACACCCTGGTAAACATAGCAACACCCTGGTAACCTACACCCTTACAACCTTATAACAAACCCGGATAAAGCTATAGCCTGGTAACCAGCCATATCAACACTGAGAAAACCATAGAAATACCCTGGTATCACTAAAGTAACAGGAAAACCCTAGCAACTACACAACTACACCCAGGTATCCATATCAACACTGAGAAAACCATAGAAATACCCTGGTATCACTAAAGTAACCCTGGCAACTGTATAACAACACCCTGGTAACCATAGAAACACCCTTACAACCTAATAAAAACCCAGATAACCATAGCAACACCTTGGCAACCACATAATAACACTGTGAAAACCTGTGAAAATCTGTGAAAATTATAGAAGCACCCTGGCAACCATATCAACACTCTAATAACCATAACAACACCATGAAAATCATAGAAACACCCTGACAATTATAGAAGCACCTTGGCAACCATAGAAAAAACATGGCAACCACTTATCAACACCCTGATAACTCCACGCCGCTCCAGCATCACATCGGTGAGTTGAGAATGGTAACAGCATTCATGTTTTTATAGAAGATGTTAAATCTGTTGATGAACTGATGAACACTGTGATGTTTCCAGACGGAGATCAGAGATGCAGAGAGAGACGTCTCCTCTTTTCTCAAGGACAGACAGAAGGAGCCGTAGATGAGATGAGAATGACCATCATTCCAGCCGCGTGAAATCACAGCGCTGTCAAAATCAGAAAGAGGAAAGTGGTTCATCCGTGACCCGTCTGACCTCCAGAAAGTGAGACTAAACTCATGCCTTACTCACAAAGAGCTGTGACTCACATCCAACTCATGAAGCCCCACGTCTGCTTACAATTTACTGACTGCAGGAACTTCCTGTGCCTCCCATTAGCTTGCACGCTAGTGTTCAAGACGCTGACATGCGTGACGTCACAGTCCTGAAAAAAACATCATTAACTACCTAAAAAAAAAACAAACAACAACAACAACAAACTCTCAAACATAAACAAAAATATTAAGTATAAGTATCAATGAGCTATAGCTTTTACAGATCTTTGTCAATGTTAGTTACTAAAAAATAATGTTAGTTCACAGTGCAACCATAAAGTACAGTTATAACAAAGCATTTGTTTTTGATTCTTGAACAAGAGATTAAACACAGCAAACTTATTCTTTATTCAGATAATAAGAAAGCTGTTAAAACAGCATCTGTGAATCTTTAAACCTGTTTCTGTCATTTTTAGCCTGACCGTCTGTCAGAGTTGACCAGACTGTAGGTCTGAATACACTTTTTCTTTATTGAAATTCAATTGAGAAACAGAAGGAAATACAAAAGTCAAGTATCATGTATCCTCTGGGTTCATCTGTGCTGGAAATACATTGGGACTGTGTGTTCTCAAAGATATGAGACGTGTAGAAGATGAGCAGATCCACTCATGACTCTGAATGAACAGCCTTATATGGGAATGTGTGTGTTTGGGAGGAGATGGAGCCGCTATCAGTGATTCCCACATGTGTAATTTAACCCCATACATGCGTCTGTCTCTGTGTGTCTCTAGAGGAGCGTCTCAGGAACGTCATGAACTCATCAGGGACTGGAGGAGGTCATGAGAAACATCTCCGCTGGCAGATCTACAGAAAAGCTTTTGTTGTCGCTTCACAACGTGCGAGGGAATCTGAGTTAGTTACAGTAAACACGCTCCACTTTCACTCACCCGAAAGCGAGCGGCGGTCAGTGGGTTAAGAAGACCACTTGTCCAAACAGTGTGTGTCGTCTGGAGCTGCTGGAGGCTCGTTCGTCATGTGAGGAGAGTCACTGCGCTCCAGTCAAATGAAAGTCTGCTAATTGACACCAGTTGTGCTGGTAAACTCACCGCTGGAGCTCCAGGGCCCGTTGGTGAGGAAGCTCATGTTCAGATTCACGTGAATTTGCCTCATTGTGGTTTTTGAAAAACTCAGTGTCTGAGGAAAGAAGCTTTGACTGATACTGAGAATCGAGCTCTTTAATGTCCCTCACTATCAGACTCTTCTGGAGAATTATGAGTTCTGATGCAGGCCACACACAGTGGAAAGAAACGTCACTGCATGGTGATAAAGCAGCCATCATGAACTAACTTGCATTATAACAGTTAGTTTTAGTGGAAAAGCGGTGTGTCACAAACTGACATTCAGTCAATTCAAGTCACATTTATTAATAGCATTATATGCAATGCATAATGTTATAGAAGCTTGTTTAATGTTATATGTTTTTTCACCACATTTCCAAAATTCCAAAATATAATTAAAAAATATAAACTCAGAATTGAGAAATAAACTCAGAATTGAGATATAAACTCAAAATTGCAAGATGTAAATTCAGAATAACTAGATATAAACAGAATTATGAGATATAAACTCAGAATTGCTTTTTTTATTTAGTGGTGGAAATTAGCTTCCATAGATTGTTTCAAAGCTGCTTCAAAGTGATAAACAGGAAAATAACTGTGTTAATGTTGCAAAACATCCATAAAGTATCAATAAATATTAGATGTTATTTAAAATATTCAAATTCAAATCAGTTACGTTCAGGTTTTGCTTTCCTCTGGCAGTTCCATCAAATCAATGATATTACTGAATATTAGGTGTTTTTTAAACTCTGTTTGTGTGTGAGTTTCAGAGTTGATGTGGATGTGGTGTGTGTGATTGATTTCTCTCCTGCTCTGTTCTCTCTCTCCAGGAACATTCGGAGTGGAGTTTCTCTCTCCAGGGATCAGCGAACGGGAAAGACTGAAAACCTGAACCCGGATGTTCCTGTATGAAATTGAACTCCAAATGGCAGTAAAAACCGAGGTACTTTCTGAAACACACCTGAGGTTTGGTGCTGTTTCACCATCAAAACCACATGAACACCTCACAGTCCCCCTCTTCAAACATACAAACTGTTCTTGACCGATTATATGTTTGTGCAGAAATAGATCAGACTGAATCCAATCCGATCCATTCTCATGAAAAACACTTGACACCTGAAAACAAACACAAACAGTAACAAAGCGGCTGTCAGCAGGATGAGTCTTATATAAGTGGATGGGTGTTCAGTAAACCGAGTACAGCTCTTTGTTCATGTTTACAGAATTCCAGTTTCAGGGCTGCAGGGTGAAGCAGAAGCACAAAGGAGTGAAATCCTGGAAAAAGCCGCCGCGAGGAGCGTCTCTGATGTGCTTGTGTGAAGCGTGTTTGTTGGCCTGTAGGTGACTATGAAAGACTCGCTGAACTCTCGCTCTTTTCATTCTACTTTAATTATCTGGCTCAGATATCCACTCATCTGATTACAGTGTTTCCTTTAATGTGACAAAGCAGCAGAGAATCTTGTGATCCGGCAGAATCCACATTCAGACCTTCTGAAGGCCTCAGATTTAACACAGATCTTGGTCAGACGCAACATGTGTGTGTGAATGTGTACCATAACCTAACCAACTAATACTAACACTGCAAGAAATGATGTTCCTCCTCAGTATTCTTGTTTTGTTTTCCAGGACATATCTTTTTCATTTCTTGCAATGGAAAAAAATATATATATTTGTGAATTTTTATGCCATTTTTACAAACAATGACATCCCGAAAAGGAGTTTTTGGGAGGTTTTGTCATGTTTAACCCACTTTTGAGAACGAATTTGTCCCTGAAACATGGTTAAGTACAAGTTCAAGCACATGATAGCATCAGTATTGCTAACAGAATTTCTTCTGAGCTTCAAAGCGCTGAAGTGAAATCAAAGGAATTCCGAGTGAAATTAGCAGCAGATGGAAGCAGACTGGAGCGCAGACAGACCAAACAAATCAGACACAGCCGATCTCACAGGATCTAAACAAATCATTCCACTCATATTTGTTTATCCGCCGTCTGGATCTCTCACACACCCACCATACACACAGTGACTGTTCTGTTTAAACCACATTAGTTCAGTTCAGAACTCCAGTGATCTGTTGTGTTCCTTCTTCACAGGCTGGTGAAGTTTCTTCCTCACCAGAACAGAAGCTAAAGTGACTCAAACACTGAACACACATTCATTCACTCTCTCTCTCTCTCTCTCTCTCTCTCTCACACACACACACATTCACACTTGCTCACACACACACCCATTCACACTTGCTCCCACACACATTCACACTCGATCACACACATACCCACACTCACACAAACACAAACACACACACACAAACACACACACACACTCGCACACACACATATACACTCAATCACACACACATTCACACTCGCTCGGCTCACAGACATTCACACTCGATCACACACACACATTCACACACACACACACAAACACATTCACACTCGATCACACACACACTAACTCACACACACACATACACACACATTCACACTCACACACACACAACACATTCACTCACAATCACACACACACACACTCACACACACACACATTCACACACACATCTCACTCATCACACACATTCACACTCACTCATACACACATTCACACTCGCTCACACACACATTCACACTCGATCACACACATTCACTCTCGATCACACACATTCACACTCGCTCACACACACATTCCCACTCGATCACACACACATTCACACTCGCTCACACACACATTCACACTTTCTCACACACACACATTCACTCTCAATCACACACACACACACTCACACTCGCTCACACACACATTCACACTCGATCACACACACACATTCACTCTCGCTCACACTCGATCACACTCACACTCGATTCACACTCGATCACACACATTCACACTCACGCGGCCACATTCACACTCGATCACACACACACATTCACACTCGATCTCACACACACACACACTCACACTCGATCACACACACATTCACACTCGATCTCACACACACACACACACACACACACACACACACACACACACACACATTCACACTCGATCACACACATTTACACTCGATCACACATACGTTCACACTCGATCACACACATTCACACTCGATCACACATACGTTCACACACACACACACACACACACACACACACACATTCACTCTCGATCACACACATTCACACTCGCTCACACACACATTCACACTCGATCACACACACATTCACACTCGATCACACATACGTTCACACTCGCTCACACACACATTCACACTCGATCACACACACATTCACACTCGATAACACACATTCACACTCGATCACACACAGATTCACACTCGATAACACACACATTCACACTCGATCACACACATTCACACTCTCTCACACACACACACACACACACACACACACACACACACACACACACACACACACACTTGCTCCCACACACATTCACACTCAATCACACACACACACACACACACACACACACACAAACACGTTCACACTCCCACAAACATTCACACTTGATCACACACAAACATTCACTCTCGCTCACACACACATATACACTCAATCACACACACATTCACACTCGCTCACACAGACATTCACAATCTCTCAAACACAAACACACACACACACACACATTCACTCTCCACAAAAAAAAATCAAAACCCTCGCTCACAACACAATGGCACACACACCACACACAGTCACCACACACACAAACACATTCACACTCCCAAATAGACACACACACACACACACACACACACACACACCATTCACTCTCGATACAATACATTCACAATTTCTCGCTGATAAACACACACATTCACAATCAAATCACACACACATCTAATCACACTCGATCACACACAAGATTCACTGCAGTCGATCACACTCACATTCACACTCGATCACACACACATTCACACTCAATCACACACACATTCACACTCGCTCACACACACATTCACACTTTCTCACACACACACACATTCACACTTAATCACACACATTCACACTCGCTCATACACACATTCACACTTGATCACACACACATTCACTCTCGCTACACACCCGATTCACACACCACACATGTCACACTCGAAAAACACATTCACACTCACGCAGCCAAATGACACACAATTTCTCGATCTCACACACACACACACACACACACACACACACTCACACTCGATCACACACACATTCACACTCGATCACACTTAGTGCTAGCGTTCACACCATCGCTCACACACACACAGATTCACACTCGATCACACATTCACACTCGACTCACACACATTTACACTCGATCACACACACATTCACACTCGATCACACACACATTCACACTCGATCACACACACGTTCACACTCGCTCACACACACATTCACACTCGATCACACATTCACACTCGATCACACACACATTCACACTCGATAACACACATTTACACTCGATCACACACACATTCACACTCGATCACACACACACGTTCACACTCGATCACACACACATTCACACTCGATCACACACATTCACACTCGATCACACACACATTCACACTCGATCACACATACGTTCACACTTGCTCACACACACATTCACACTCGATCACACACATTCACACTCTCTCACACACACACACACACACACATTCACACTCGATCACACACATTTACACTCGATCACACACACATTCACACTCGCTCACACACACATTCACACTCGATCACACATTGCAGAGGCACTCGATCACACACACAAACATTGATCACACTCGATAACACCACACATTTACACTCGATCACACACACATTCACACTCGATCACACCCACGGCTTCACTCCTGCGATCACACATACGTTCACACTCGATCACACACATTCACACTCGCTAAGGTCACACACACACACACACACACAATCACACTCGATCACACACATTTGGCTCCACTCGATCACACACACATTCACACTCGATCACACACACGTTCACACTCGCTCACACACACATTCACACTCGATCACACACACACATTCACACTCGATAACACACACATTCACACTCGATAACACACATTCACACTCGATCACACACAGATTCACACTCGATAACACAAAAATCACACAGACAGTCTGGATAACACACACATTCACACTCGATCACACACATTCACACTCTCTCACACACACACACACACACATTCACACTCGATCACACACATTCACACTCGATCACACTACAAACTCTGAACTTAATGACTAAAACAATCCAAAGAATAAATTCACAAAAATCATGAACAAAAAAAATAAAAAAAAAAACGAAACTGGTGATTTAAAGATGTTGGTTGTGTGTACTATATTTAAATTCATTGCAAAATATCCATATTTTTAATATTATAGCAGTGCTTCATCGGAGTGGGTGGTGCTTTTTGCACAATTTGCTTGTCGCAGTTCTCTGATTGGTGGAGATTTCTCTACAGAATCATGGGGAATGTAGTTTTTCACCAGGAATTCTGCTGTTAAACAATTATTTACAAAAATAAGTTGAAATAATGTGGTGTGATGGCTTCAACAACCTCGTAGCTCACATTAGGTCCGTCTTTAACGGTGTATATGTTTTCATTAAAAATCACTTCTCTGGAGAAAACGAATGGGATTTTTACTTTTGGAACCATCTGTTGCTCGGGACTTACTCCATCAATCTCCCATTCATACTAACCTCCTGGTTATTATACACCGTCTTTATTCGAAATCAAGTTTGATACTACATACAGAGACAAAATCAACATTTCTTGACTTCTGTATCATCTCAGATGGACTTTTCCTTTCACTCTGGCAAAGTAAGGAGTCTTAGAA
The DNA here is from genome assembly GCF_018340385.1 of Cyprinus carpio. NCBI lineage: Eukaryota > Metazoa > Chordata > Actinopteri > Cypriniformes > Cyprinidae > Cyprinus > Cyprinus carpio. Next base: position 19,789,022 of record NC_056581.1, on the reverse strand, counting down.
GGCAGCATGTGTGTAGTGCTGTCTGTTGAGGTTGCTCACTGGGTTAGAAGTTGTAATGTCACTCATGCTGCTTTCATCTGAATCATCACAAATAGGAGCTTCCTTGTCAGAAATTGGACATGAACGGCTTCTCAAGTCATATTTTCAACCGGAAAAGTTTAAACATGGCTGAGAAGGGAACCATTCCTGTAGTGACTGTTTTGTTAGTTATCTGCTTTGCTTTCTCTTGCCGTTACAGTCATGTGCGTAAATAATCCGTTGATGCATATTCTATGTATTTTACTGTTTTACTGAAACTTCAGAATCATCAGCCGGATGACTATCTAGATATACGAGTGTATACAAGTAATGTTTATATGGCTGTCAGTGAACGATACGCTACATTTTATTCAAAATCCAATGGATACTGGTTGTATATTTTCAGGCTTTAATAAGATTTCCCCAAGAAGCAGGCAGGAATGAACCTGGTGTCCTCTATGATTCCTGTTCTTTCTGAAAACAAAGCACTTGAGCAGGACAAACTCGTAATTATGACTTTAGAAGGAAGTTTCCGAAGTTTCCGGAAGTAGGAAGATTCCTGACAGAGGCGGATCTGATCGACCGGACCAGTGAGGAAACACACACACACACCCATCAGAGCCTTCAGCCTGATGATGATGATGAACACGACTATTATTTCAGAGATTCCACAGAAACAAAGACACTCTTCAAACATGTGATTCCCATTCCGTTTCTAGTAATTACACGTTCATGTGAAAACAAGAAAGTCCTACACATCATAAAGATGGGATTTACAGTAATTATATAAATAACCCGCTTCTATTATAATGCATAATTGCCGGTCTTCAACTTGTTCACAAACAGAACCTGATATAGAAAGAAAGAGCTCAGAAACTCATGATGGTTTACCGCCGTCACGTCAGGAGGAATCATGTTCTCCTTGATCTGCACGGATGAACGGCTTCATTGTGCCATTAAACATACAGTAACGTTCACAACAAAGAAAGAAGAGTCGATCTGTGACATCATGGTGAACATTACGTGACCTCATTTACATATCAGCATCACATGACCTCATTTACATATCAGTTGACCAATCCGATCACAGAGAGGTCATGAGAAGGAAGTGCGATCGATACTATGATTCCTGAAGCGTTTGAGCGCTGATTGTTTGATGAATCTGTCATGATGAGGATCAAAACAGAAACCCTGTTACTCATTTCCCATGTGAAGAGGCGTTTACATCGAAGACTTGAAGCAAAGAAAAAACACCCGTTTCACTGTCAGGTGAAAAATAATCAAGAAAACCTAAATCTCAATGACGTTATCTAAATATCAATAACAAGTTTCCATCATGTTCAGTTTTGTCACAAAATAAGAATGAAGAATCAAATTCAAATGTAAAACATTTCTGCTTTAATGACTAAAAGAAGTATAAAAAATACACCGTTTAACTTACATCTGCAAAGGAGTGGGAAAATATGATCAGATGCCCCAATTCATGCCAAAGAACTTTACATAAACACAAGTTAATAAATACACTTTTCACTGAAAAAAAAAATGTAGCTGCATTAGTTATTACCATTTAAAATGTGTTCAGTTAATATCCAAAGTAACTAAAGTTATCATTTTAAATCAAGCACGAACACTTACTTTTTTAAAGCCACATTATTACTTATTTTAATGTTGAATTTCAAGTTGTGATAACTGTGATCTGTGATTCTATGTGGCTGTTTGGATGCAGTAGAAGCAGAAAATATCCGGCTTATATTTGCATTTTCTTCTGCCATAATTTTAACCTTGAAATCAGAAAATTCTCTTTAAATGTCAAAAAATGTCAACGTGTAAAAATGGGCTGAGAATTGATCAAATCTGTCTTTTTCTGCTGATTCCGAGAGAACACGAGACTTTACCACATAAATACTCATCGAAAGCAAAAATGACAAAATGCATCATATAGTAAAGTATTAAATATTTTTGGAATTGTTAAGAAATTAGTATTGGGTTTCATTCAGCACATATGATGCAGGGCTGTGTAGTAAATTGATAATATAATTTGAAAAATGAGCCCTTTAAGAGCTGAAACAGTGGGGAAACTGCAGCCAAGCACACACCAGCGTGTTTTTGAGAACTTGGTGTTCCATGTTTGTGCTGTGCGTTTCCTGTAGCACTACTTCCTGTTTGGACAGGCCTGATGGGCATTGTGCTGGAGTCGCTCTGCCAGCCCACACTGAGAACAAACATTTCTCTAATTATTGATCGTCCGTTCTGTTTAATAACCACATAACTGATTGTCAACAGAGCATTTGTCCTTCTGTAAACTCATTATCACTGCAGGACTGTTTCTATGAAGCACAGGCGCTGTAGGCTTGAGTAGCTGATGGCATCCGCTGGGATTGGTGGGTGTGAGACATCAGAATGCAGCCAAACTGCGTGTGAGTTTCCTAAAACAATGACTAAATGCACTATTGTCTAATATTACCCAGTAAGGAGTGATGTCAGTGGAAAGGTCATTTTAGAGAACCATTTCCTTTTCTGGTTATCAGGCAAACTGCTTTAGTATTGGTAATGATTTGGTAACAATTTATCTGCTTTAGACATTTTACTAATTATAAGCAACTACATGTCAACTAACAGTCATTAGAGTATTAGTTGTTTTATAGTATGTGAAGTTAAACTAAAAGAAAATGAGAAATGTTATATTTGAAACTGAAATAAAATGTTTAATTTTTTTTTTTTTTTTTGTAGTTAATATTTTACTTTAAGTAACAATTTTAATGGTTTTATTATTATAATATTTACTATGATAGCCCTAACAGACATTCTAGTGACTATGCAAGTACATGTCAACTTATTCTACTAACCCTAACCTAACTAATAAGCTAAAGAGAGTTAGGTATAGTTAGTGGAATGTCTAAAATGGACTAAATCGAAATTTTGCATTTTCTTATATATAATTTTCTTTGACATAATGAGCATTATGATGTTGACTTTAGCCTAAAGTCTTGATGTTGAACTAAAACACTGATTTGGAGGAACAGTGAACAGACAACACATAACAGAGACCTTTTATTTAGGAAAATACTTCATAAATAGATTTACACAGTAGTTCATTATACAAACATTGTGGTTATAATTCCTTCATATAGTGCTGGTGTGTAGTGGCTGCTCATACATGACGTGTGTGTGTGCGTGTGTGTGTGTGTGTGAGACTGCGGGTTTTGTCATGTGTAGCTGGAAAGCAGAAGGGGGCGTGGCCATGACTCAGACTGACAGGAGGAAGCTGCTGTCATTAGCACGTCAACAGCTCTGAAACAAACCTCTATTAATATCTGCGGTGATGATGTGCGCTTCCCTCAACAGGGATTTCCTGTCTATCTTTATCCACGCCTGATATAGACACCAGGGTCAAACTTATTTCAGCTCCAGGCTGAAAATATTTTTAAAAAGACCCGACTGACCAAACAAACATCGCAGGCGGTGTGTGTTTATGTGTGTGTTCAGAGTGGAGCTGAACCTGATCACCTGTCCAACACAGTTTAGTGTCACTGAAAGAGACTGAATGAATAAATCATCACTGCGAATGCAATGCAACGTTCACCGATAGGAAACTGTGCTCAACAACAGGAAAGCGACGCTGAGAGACGCTCTGCTGCAGGTGTTCCACCACTTCCTCCAGCCGATGAAATTCCTTCGGCTAATGCACAACGTACACGCCACATCGATATTGAAAACACACTCCTGCAATCAGGTGTCTCGCTCTAGAACTCTGTCCAGTGAATCTGACCTCTGCTTGCAACTTGTTGATGCAGTTTTCACATTATGCAAACACATCGCAGGTACATTTCACTCTCATATTCACAAATCACAATCCATAAAGTGCGTGCATCAGAAAGTGTAGTGTAGTTGCAGAAGATATCCTGTCTTAGCACAAAAAAAAAAGTTTCGTTTCGCTAATTCAGATCATTTGTGTAGTCTGAGGAGCCGTTCACTCAGGATGTGTTCTTGCATTTAGCTAGTTTTGAATGCAAGCACACGTCCCGCGTGACCCTCACTCCTGTTCACAAGTTTATTCTGTGAATATTGCATGCATTTCTGTTTAAATAGTAAATTTATGTGTGATGGTGATCAGGATTTCACATTGAACTTGTTCCAGATCACCCACGCATCACATACTGAAACCCGCTGCTGTGGCTGCTGTCATGCATGCGGCACCACAGTCAGGTGAGAACGCTTCGGTTTCTTTTCCCTCTTTGTCTGCAGACTCAAGCCTTGATGCCTCTTTTGAATCCATGTGTTTTTGAGTGACAGAGTTTCAAAGCGACAACCGACACCAGCGTCAGTCCGAGCACGAGCACGACAAACACACTGATCCACAACACCTTCCTGTCCACAGACTTGCAGTGCTCCGACTGCAAGGCGCTCACGCTAATCTCAACGCTCTCCGAGTCTCTGGTGTACCAGCAGGTGGCAGCGGCGATGTCCGGCACGTTCAGTCTGTCCTGCTGGAGCAACGTGAGGAGGTACGGGTTTCCGCAGCAGCTCAAGGGGTTCGAGCCCACGTATAAAGTTCTGAGGGATTTCTGCAGAGCGAAAACCGTGTCAGGTGTAAGCGTGACCAGACTGTTGTTCTGCAGGTTCAAGGACTCCACAGAAGAGTCTCCACTCCACAGAGAGACCCCCGTGAGCCGGTTCACCGACAGATCCAAAGAACTGAGTTTCTGGAAGAAGGTGAAGTCGACGGCTAGGGTTCGGAGCTGGTTTCCTCTTAGAGAAAGATGGGCGAGAGACGTCTCCAAACCTGAGAGAGACGACGTGCTGACATCCAGGCCGGGGTTCAGGGACAGATCCAGGATGAGCAGCGGGCTTCCGTGAAACGCACCTGGTGGAACCGATACGAGACTATTCTCAGAGAGGTAAAGGTAGCTCAGGGTCGGGATAGAGGACAGTCGGATGCAGCCATGCATTGGACCCTTGAGAGGAGGACAGATGCTGAACAGGTTCTGCTGAAGGTGAAGGCTTCGTATGTTGGGGAGCCTTGAGAAGATCCCGGCGTCTAACGTGCTCAGAGCGTTTCCCTGAAGGTGCAGGACTTCCAACGCAGCCAGCGTGCTCTCGCCGAAGGACAAGTTCTGCAAATTGTTGTAGCTGATGTCCAAGGTTTTCAAAGACTTCAGAAGGCCTTCTGAAGCCACATTGAAGCTCTCTAAACAGTTATTGCTGATGTTTAGGCTCTCCAGAGAAACCATGCTGCTGAAGAACGAGGACGGAATCGCTTTGAGCTGGTTGTAGCTCAAGTCCAAGTAGAGCAACTTGGGAAGTTCCTGGTGCCTCTGATTGACACAAAGGCAAAGGGGTTTGTCGTGGTCTGTGAACAGATACCCGCTAGCCTTCAGGTTCTCCAGTTCTTCTAGTGGACCGGAGCAGTTCACGCTTCTCAAGAGGTTTCTGGACAGGTCCAGGTACCTGAGTTTGTTCCTCTCGGGAAGCACGGGGAAGTACAGGATTTTATTTTCCCTCAGGTCCAGATACTGAAGCTCGAATTCTAGAGCCGAATCAACGGTCTGGAAGTTATTCAGGCTGTTTTTGCTCAAGTTTAGAGTTTTGAGCTGAAAGAGGTTAAAGTCTCTGATGCATGAAATGGAGTTCACCGACAGATCGAGTTCAGAGAGTCCCGTCAGCGACTCGAAAGCACCTTCTTCGATTTCTATGATGACGTTATTGTGCAGGTCAATGTTTCTTAAAGCCTGAGATCCATTAAATGTGTGTCTGCTTATTTTAGTAATGCTGTTCCCGTCTAAAGAGAGGTTGGTGAGGACCGGGGCGTCACGCAGGAAATAGTCGCTCATATCCGTGAACAGACCATTTCCGGACAAATCCAGATGCCGGACTGATTTGAGCGGCCCGACGTGTGTTTTCAGAGCCGCGTAAAGGTCCAGGGAGTTTCCCGATAGATCCAGCACCTCCAAATGGCTCGTGTCTTGGAACAGGCCCGGCTGGATGAACTGGATCTTGTTGGCGTGGAGGTTTAGATGCTGGACGGTGGAGAGCGCCGGAAGCTCCCGGTCCGTGAGGTTCTGCAGGAGGTTTCGTGACAGATCGAGGAGGTGGATGGAGGCCGGCAATTGTGCCGGGGCATGTTTGAGCTTCAGACCGCTGCAGTCGACATCCTCGTGGACCTTAAACCAACAAGAAAGAGTGCAATTAGCCAACATTATTTACCACAAGTGATGTCCAAACCATACTGACGTACACTGTGCATTACTCATGACATCATACAGCTGTTTCCTGGAATATTTCAACACAATGGACCCCACGGTTTTTAGCATGATGAATGACTGAAAGCAGCTCTCAGTTTACACTATCTGCGCTCCATCTACACGCCTGAGCCACACATTATTTATGCTCTCTGGATAACTGTGGCTCAGGAATGGTGTTTCAGGATTTTCCCTCATCTCTGGGATCGACCCTTTGTTTCCGCCAGAGTTCAGAGTTCAGAGTTCGACGTTACGGAGCACTGATGTATTTCATCCTACACAGACTTCCTCTGCACTCATTAGCCGTGTGTCACTGATGTCCAGTCACATGGCCAGAGGAGATTTCCTGTCACCCTGAACTCACTAGCCTGCTATAATCAGTTCATCTTATCAGACTCCATGTTTTAGTCTAAGACTCGTAATCATCCTCACTGGACGCACTGGGAGGATGTTTCTGCCTAATATGGTTCTCTAGTTGTGGGTCTATTTGGTCTTTGCCAATGTGTGTGAATCCATTTAACTAATACGAAAGCATTTTATAGACCCTGAGGATTGAGTGAGTCAATAGTAAGTCTTTAAAGCTACAAAATGAATGTGGAGCAACACGGATGATTTAATGAGAAACTATTGAATTATATTTCAAGGCTTTCGTTTACAAAACCGATCATTTGAGCATCTGAAGACACTTTTGAGTCACTTGTGGTTTTTCTTTCCTACAGGTCGACATTTAATTCAAGCAGCTAATTTATGAAGACTTTTCTAAATCTGATTGGCACTGAAAATATTCAGTTTCTTGCACATGATCATCAGTCGTTATAGTAATTGGTTCACTCAGAGAGAACACCAAAAGGCTGTTTGAGTCCGAAGTTGAACACCAAACTGATCAGACTTGGAGACTGAGAGATGCTGTAACTCACCACTTGACAGAGTGAAGCTTCTCCTGGACGTCTGTACGGAGAGACCTGGTTCACCACGAGCATCAGTATCCAGAGACGCGTCCCCATGATGCTGCAGAGACACAGAAGAGCGAGTGAATGAATGAGGATGAATGACACCAACATGACATCACTCCGCAGGCGCTCACGTCACAGCTTCTGTTTTTAACTCGTATAAAGTCTGCTGAAGTGGAACACTGAATCCTTCTCGATGTCAACAGATGTGTCACTCCTGTCTCAAATGCACTGGTCTAGTTTCTGTGCTGATATTTGACATGAACAGTAACGCCCACACGTGGTGAGCACAGCAGAAATATTAAAGGTTAATCTCCATTACCACATTATGTGTTAAACATATATCAGGGGGTGATGTTTCAGCAGAAATTAACCCTCTGATCTCCAGCAATTACTCATCTTGTGCCAATCAAAGGAAACCCATAAACCGCAAGAACAAAAAAGCAAACATCCGAAACATAAGTCTGACTTCAGAGTGAGGTAACAGTGAAGCGCAGGTGTGTTTGAGGTGTGTCACCTCAGTAGTGTGCTGCTCCTGTGCTGTTCTCCGCTGCTGACGGTCTCATGCTGGTCTCCTCAGCGTCTCTCTACAGCTGCGTGTGCTCCTCCGTCTCTCGCTGCTCCTCTACACATCCTGCTGTGAGAATATCCTGCAAATACGCTCTTGTTTTTTCCTTCTGCGCTCAAGCCTTGTATGGGATTGGACCTTCCTCCTCCCTCCTCCCTCCTGCTCTCTCTCTCTCTATATGTGTGTCTCGCTCTGTGTGTGTGTGTGTGTTTCTTTCTCAATTCAATTTAATTCAAATGCAGTTTATTGCCATGACTTGTACAGTTTAGCCAAAGCATTGGCCATTACATGAGCAATGAACAAAAAAGGTCATATAATACAAAAGCAAAACAAAAATGAATCAATTATTAAATTAACAAACAAATACAGATCATTTTTATAAACAACAAGACAATTATTAAGTCAAGGTTAAAAGCTTGTGCTCTCTCTCTCTCTGTTCCTGAAACATGTTCAGCACAGTTCCTTATTAACCTTTACCCGGTGTTATACTGTAAAACCGGAGTTAATGATGCACCTTCTTCAGACTCTGTCAGCTTCCACAATCTTTTTTTTTCTCTCTCTCTCTCGCTTTCTTTTTTAACTTTAATGTTAGTGTTGCCTGAATTCAGTTTAACTGAATCCTAAAGCGCTGCGTCAGTGTTTGCGTCTCATATGACAGTCTGATCGCGCCGCGTCTTCAGGGATTCCCGCGCGTCATTCAGGATTCCCGGCTGGGAAAACTGGAAAAACTTTCTTTTCACTCGAGCGCGTTGCTTTTGCTTGGTTTTTAGTTAGTTTTTTTTTTTTTGTGGTTTCTCGCGCGCAGCTCATGTTCTGTCGGATCAAAGGCAGAAAGCACGGCGTTACGACACTCGAGTCCACAGAGCGCGCGCGCTGTGCGGTTGTAGCGTCGCGTCACGCGGATCCGCAGCGCACGCGTTTGTGAAGCATTGACACACAGGCAAACAGAACACTTCCAGGTAACTTATGATTAGTTACCATCATAATGGCGTGTTTCTAATAACAGACACGTTGCTGGTGTTCACTGCGACGCGCGTCGCCGACGCTCACTAACACCGCGGCGTGTGCCTCCATCTAGCGGATGATTCTTAACATCACTGAACTCAAAACAGTCTCAGGTGATTGTCAGTTCTGTTTCTGGAATTGTGCTGAACACTTAAAGGAATAGTCCAACCAAATGAAAATAAAATGAAATTATATGTACTACAGTCTTTCAAAGTGTTATTATGGATTATAGACTCTATGTATTTTAGTTAAAAACGTCTTAATGCTGGATGTGTTTCATCTTTTGTCTTCTCCAGATGTTCACTGATGGACTGGAGTGGTGTGGATTACATGTGGATTATTGTGATGTTTTTTCAGCTGTTTGGACTCTCATTCTGACGGCACCCATTCACTGCAGAGCATCCATTGCTGAGACACTGATGCAGTGCTACATTTCTACAAACCTGATGAAGAAACAAACTCATCCTGATCTCAGATGAACTGAGGGTGAACACGTTTTCATTATTTATTTATTTTTGGGAGAATTATTCCTTTAAGAAATTTAATGTAACATTCACCTTAAATTTTTGATCAAATAAGTAAATAAATAAATAAATAAATATGTTTTTAAATAAACTTCAAAATAAGGCCAAAATATTTGCTAAAATATGCTTTAAAAAAATTATTAAACATTAAACATTATTGAATCATTGTAAATCTGTGTTTGATCTGTAGTGGCCTATTCCATCCATATTTGCATTTAGGTAAGCCAAGTTTATTTATATCACACATTTCAAACACAATGTCAATTCAAAGTGCTCTACATGAAAGGAAGTAAAATAATCATTAAAAAAAATAATATAAATAAAAACAAGGAATTTAGACTAAGCATAGGCTATACTGTAAGATTGGAAACGGATTTTCTTGCCCCTAAAATACATCTTGAAATATATTTTTCTATATGAATGTTGTAACTAAATACAGGTGCATCTCAATAAATTAGAATGTCGTGGAAAAGTTCATTTATTTCAGTAATTCAACTCAAATTGTGAAACTCATGTATTAAATAAATTCAGTGCACACAGACTTAAGTAGTTTAAGTCTTTGGTTCTTTTAATTGTGATGATTTTGGCTCACATTTAACAAAAACACACCAATTCACTCTCAACAAATTAGAATACTTCATAAGACCAATAAAAAAAAAACATTTTTAGTGAATTGTTGTCCTTCTGGAAAGTATGTTCATTTACTGTACATGTACTCAATACTTGGTAGGGGCTCCTTCTGCTTTAATTACTGCCTTAATTCGGCGTGGCATGGAGGTGATCAGTTTGTGGCACTGCTGAGGTGGTCTGGAAGCCCAGGTTTCTCTGACAGTGGCCTTCAGCTCATCTGCAGTGTTTGGTCTCTTGTTTCTCATTTTCCCCTTGACTATACCTCATAGATTCTCTCTGGGGTTCAGGTCTGGAGAGTTTGCTGGCCAGTCAAACACACCAACATCACAGTCATTTAACCAACTTTTGGTGCTTTTGGCAGTGTGGGCAGGAGCCAAATCCTCAGAGGCGTGTCTACGTGGTGGCCAGGGGTGGCACCGGCCCCCCCCCTGAAATTTGGCTGGCCACCCCAAAACTGGATGTGTGCTTTTAAATATACATTGTTCTTCTATGAATTGGCTCTGCTTTTGCTCAGAGATTACGTGTATGCTCAAACGTTCTTGCATCGCTGAAGACTAGAAGCGCCTTTTTTCTAATTCAGATGAGGAGTAGGCTTATCTCATTAAATGTAAGCAAGCTGATTATAGTCAGCCTTCTTTAGTTATTTATTTTATTAATAGCCTACTTATTTTAGTTAGGTGCTTAACTTATAAATATGCATTTATTCAATTGTTTTATTAAGTGCATTTGTATTTTGTTGTTTTTGTATATAGTTTTGCAATAAAAGCGTATTAACCAGGTTCCAGAAATAATCACAGAGGGTGCTTCTAAAATTAGTGAGGGTGCTCTAGACTCAATTCTCACCAAAACACCCCGACTACTTCTATGGTCATCATTGTGTCAATCTCTGCTACTTCGAGAGTGAATCCCACATAAATATGCAGATGTCATTCCCGAAACTTTGCAACGTGTGTGTGGCTGAAAAACAAAGTTCTACATTTTAAATGGATCATAGACTAGAAAGCTTGCAAAGAGTGCTCTTTACCACTAAAAAAGCTGTCACTCTTTGTTTAGTGAGTGTATACACGATGTATTTTAACATACATCGTGCCGCAAACCATAACCCCCCCCCCCCCCCCAAAAAAAAAAGCTGGTCAGCAGAAGGAAGCATGAAGTGCTCTAAGATTTCTTGGTAAATGGGTGCAGTGTCTTTGGTTTTCAAAAAAAACAGTGGACCAACACCAGCAGATGACATTGTACCCCAAATCATCACAGACTGTGGAAACTTAACACTGGACTTCAAGCAGCTTGTCCTATGAGCTTCTCCACCCTTCCTCCAGACTCTAGGACCTTGGTTTCCAAATGAAATACAAAACTTGCTCTCATCTGAAAAGAGAGGAGTTTTAACCACTGGGCAACAGTCCAGTTCTTCTTCTCCTTAGCCCAGGTAAGACGCCTCAGGAGTGGCTTAACAAGAGGAATACGACAACTGTAGCCAAATTCCTCGACACGTCTGTGTGTGGTGCTCTTGATGCCTTGACCCCAGCCTCAGTCCATTCCTTGTGAAGTTCACTCAAATTCTTGAATCTATTTTGCTTGACAATCCTCATAAGGCTGTGGTTCTCTCGGTTGGTTGTGCATCTTTTTCTTCCACACTTTTTCCTTCCACTCAACTTTCTGTTAGCATGCTTGGATACAGCACTCTGTGAACAGCCAGCTTCTTTGGCAATGAATGTTTGTGTCTTACCCTCCTTGTGAAGGGTGTCAGTGATTGTCTTCTGGACAGCTGTCAGATCAGCAGTCTTCCCCATGATTGTGTAGCTAGTGAACCAAACTGAGAGACCATTTTGAAGGCTCAGGAAACCTTTGCAGGTGTTTTGAGTAGATTAGCTGATTGCCATGTCACCATATTCTAATTTGTTGAGAGTGAATTGGTGTGTTTTTATTAAATGTGAGCCAAAATCATCACAATTAAAAGAACCAAAGACTTAAACTACTTCAGTCTGTGTGCACTGAATTTATTTAATACACAAGTTTCACAATTTGAGTTGAATTACTGAAATAAATGAACTTTTCCACGACATTCTAATTCATTGAGAAGCACCTGTATATTTTCAATTTCAAAAACATTTAATTTAACTTCACAGTTTACAACATATATTTAAAATGTATTTAATATGTCGGCCAAAAAATAAAAATATTTACTGTATTTACTGTTGTAAATAATACAGTAAATAATGGCAGGTTTTAGGAGGTTCTTTGTAATTTGACAGAATTTGACACTAGTTTCTAAAACTTTATTATGAAAATCTGAAATTAGAAACATTCTTAGTATTCTTCTTTCTAATTCGGCTTTTATTTGACACTTTATATAAGCTTGTCATACTATTGCTGTCGAAAGCCTATTATTTAATCTTCTTTCGTGATTGTAATATCTCAACCAGCCTGAACTGATAATGAAACCAAAGATTGTATCAAGCAGCACAATGATCTGTATGCTGATACACCTGTTTGCTTCTATCTTTGAACAAACTCAAGCGCTAATATTTCATGCCTGCTAAATTATTCAGAACAAAAGATGATTAAAATTGATATTTTATTTTTTATTTCCAAAATGTAAAATGATTATTAGCCTATATATTAATTTAAAATTACGCTGCCGTAAAATCAGTGTCTTGCTGCTTTTATGAAATCAAAAACTCCCAATGCTCATTAAACAATTACACAGAATGCGTGTATATCATAATCATACAATAACATGCAGACTCGTCTGGTTTGTTTTATGAAAGCCAGTATTATAACAGTTACAGATTTGTGTTATTGATCCTACAGTAAACTCTCAAAACTTGACAGCAGTTTCCAGAATTCATACTAAAGCACTGAAGAATGTTATTTAGTTCGTGATTTCGCAGCACTTGTTTGCAGTGAAGCACTACTAGAGAACAGGGAAGGGAAGTTGATTTAATGGGAACAGGAAATGAGTTTCCACGGCAGCCAGTGACATCACTGCTTGTGTATGTGCATAAGCTCCTCCCACTCAGAACGCAGCAGGTATAAACGTGTTGCAGGTGACGCGGCGCTCAATTCTCACCGCTGGTCTGAAGACTCTCTGAGCGTCCTTCACACAGGTGAGCTCTGATAAATACATGCTTTGCATCTGAAATAATAATTTATTGCTTTCATATAAATGCAGCTGAAAGACAGCAAACATGAAAAAACAGAAAGTTTGGGATAGTTGATGCATAATGTGACAGCAGAATTCTGGAGATGTTTAAGGGAAAGAGTTTGTTGGATTTTCATCATTTTTAATGATGTATATAATATATATATATGTGTGTGTGTGTGTGTGTGTGTGTGTGTGTGTGTGTGTGTGTGTGTGTGTGTGTGTGTGCGTGTGTGTGTGTGTATAATATGTATTTTAGGTTTTCATTTTAATTTTAGTTTAATTAATTTTGTTGTGTTTTTGTCATTTTTATTAGTTTTTGTTTCTTTTAAATCTTTCTGTATAGTTTATTATAATATTATAAATATAATAATAAAATAATAAAAATATATAACAATAATATTTTTATTTCAGTTTTAGTTTAAGTTATTTTAGCACTTAAAATTAAACTAGATGAAAATTTGCTTTGGCAAGTAGCTGAAATAAAACAAGATTTTTATATTTTATTTTATTTCATCCCAGCTAAAGTTTATTTTATAACAAAAATTGTAAAGTAACAAAAATGCTTTTCGTGGTTTCAGATTTAGATTTAGTTTTAGTTAATTACAATAACCCTGCTTGAAATAAAATAAACATTAACTGAAACAAATTTTTAAAACCTAAGCATATTATTTTTCAGCTAGTTACCAAAGCAAATTTTCACACTTTAATTTAGTTTAACTTGATGTACTAAAATAACTCAAACTAATACTGAAGTTTATTATTAAAACTAGTACTTAAAATTAATAAAAACTCAAACTACAAAAAATTTAAAAAGCAGACTAAATTAATGAAACTTAAAATTAATATAATATAACATATATTAAATTTAATTACACATATATATATATTAGGGGTGTAATGGTTAAAATTAATCACGGTTCGGTTTGTATCACAGTTTTATAGTCACTGTTTTGGTATGGTTCAGTATGTGTTTTTTTTTAGGGATAAAAGAAGTATACTGTCGAATAAAAATAAAGACAATATGAACAAATAATCTAAATACAAGCAACAGAACAAATAAATACAACAGAGCAAAGATAAATAAAATAAAATAAACAGTGCTTTTCAGGTTTTCAGGTAGGTCAGAAATTGAATAAATTAATCAAATGTAAAATAACATTGCTTGCATTTGATTGTATAAATTGAAGATTCATCCTTATTAAAGTTACAGAAGCTATTCAATCAAGAGCAGTGAGTGATTTCTTTGTCTTTGGTTGTTTGATAGCATTAAAAACTTAAAGACAATGCACAGATCTAGTTCAGTGATAGTGTAATGTTTGCTAGGAAACGGGTCGTGTTGACATAATTGTATTTGAATGTGAATTTGTCCATTCAAGTCTTCAAGAGAGCTCTCTGAGACACGGGTTTGGAGGAGCGCACACAGATCTGTTTAAACAGGCAAAGCTTGAATGAGTTTAGTTTAAACACAGATAGCAGCGAGTGCCGTTCAGGTCTTTAAACGATGCTGTCGCTCCTCGCAGTCGTCATCGTCCAGAATGGGTTTTGGCACGAACGGCGAGCTGATGGACGGCAGGTCAAAGGTCAGCTTCTGCTCGGGCTCGTGTCACGCCGAGCACATCCTGCAGGTGCTGAACTCGTACCGGCGCAGCGGCACCTTCACGGACGTGGTTCTGCAGGTGGACGGATGCGAGTTCCCGTGTCACCGCGCCACGCTCTGCGCCAGCAGCCTCTACTTCCGCACCATGTTCAGCAGCAGCTTCCAGGAGAACCAGCAGCCCGTGGTCAAGCTGCAGGGCATCTCCAGCACAGCCATGGACAACCTGCTGGACTTCATGTACGAGGGCCGGCTGAAGCTGGACGAGGAGAACGTGGAGAGCGTCTTCCAGGCGGCGGATCAGCTGGACGTCCCCGTCCTGTCCAGAGCCTGCGTGCAGTTCCTGCAGGAGCGCGTCAGCCACGCAAACTGTCTGGGGCTGATGGACTTCGCCAGTCTGTACGTGCTGCAGCCGCTGCAGGAGCAGTGCCAGACGCTGCTCTACCAGGACTTCCAGGAGGTGCTGCAGCACGACGAGTTCCTCGGCCTGCCCAAAGCCCGTGTGCTGGAGCTGCTGGCCTGCGAGCGTCTGCAGGTGACCGAGGATGTTCTGGTGACCGCCGCGCTCCGCTGGGTCCATCACCGGCCAGACGAGAGGAAACAGGAGCTCAGGGAGCTGCTGGAGCGGCTGCGTCTCCCTCTGCTGGACCCGGCGTTCTTCACCGCTGCGCTGGAGGCGGATGAGCTGGTGCAGGAGTGTGTGGAGCTCCGGCCGCTGCTGCAGGAGGCACGCATGTACCGTGTGTTCGGACGCGAGGTGCAGTCGGAGCGCACCAAACCCCGCCGGTGAGTCCACACACAGCGCTCAGCTTTCATTCGACCCATAACACGCAGAAAAACAGGCCTTCGTATCTGTGTTTTAACACCTTTTGCAAAAATTATATTTTGTAGTACATTCAGCTCAGTTTTATGTTTATAAAGTGACTGTTTTGCAGCTGATATCCAGGTGAACGAACGGAAACAGACTTTTTTTCAATAATGTGTTATAACATTCACATGCATTGGTTTAAAATCAAGAAAATGTATAGAATAAATTCAATCGAGAACACAATATGACAATTTGGACTCTAAATGGGAATGTATTCGCAACACTAGTTTAAAAAAAAACAACAGATCTCTGTTACTTTTTAATTCATTTGACAAAAAAGCTTGAATATCTCTGCTCCAAACACTAGAATATGGAAATAACTTTTACTGTAGCTTCTGATCACGCTACAGAAAAATGACCAGTCTACAGATTCTTAAAGCGAGATGCATTTACTTCAGAAGATGAGAAAAGATAAGTCTTTGTTTTATGAAGTGAGTTTAAGATTAAAACGATAACTAATATCTGGCAGTGGAGTCAGAAATATCAACTTAATTCAAAGGGAAAACGAGATTATTTTTCTGTTGACGCCGGAAGATATTTATTTTTTGTTTTATCCGCAAACTTGATTTTGTTCAATTTCTCAGAAACCAGCAGTAAATGATTCTTGATTTGAGGATGTTTGGATATTTGTACTGGAAACAAGACAAATACTGAGGAAGAGATTCATTTTTAGCAGTCCGTGCAACATTTAACGCCTCGACTTCACGAATCTAAGACTTTCTGTTTTGATTTAAGATCTTCAATTGCAGGACGAATAATTTTTACGACCTTTTTAAGATCTGCAGAAACCCTGTTAGAGGCATCAGGTTTCATCTTCATGCTTTGACATAATATTCAGTTTTAGAAAGATCCCCCAGATTTACCTGCAGAATGTTTTTGAGATCAACATAAAACTGAGCTGCTCATACCACACAGACAGTAATGAACTAATACAGCAGAGCACAGACGAGACGCACTGCTGATCACTGATTAATCATGAACGTGTGTGTGTGTGTGTGTGTGTGTGTGTGTGTTCAGGTGCTCTGGCTGGGCTGAGGTGATCTTCGTGATCGGTGGCTGTGATAAGAACGGTTTCTCCAGGCTGTCCTTCACAGAGAAGCTGAACGTGTCGTCAGGAGAGTGGACGTCCGCCGCTGCTCTGCCCGGTTACTCCAAATCTGAGTTTGCGGCCTGTGAGCTTCAGAACGACATTTATGTGTCAGGTATCACTGCTCATTCCCTTCTCTTCCCTCGCACTGATGACTAGCCTTAAAAACATCACAGAGCTCAAGATGATTTTAGGGTGTTTGGTCATCATTTACAGAGAGACTGGTGTAGTTTGAATCTGAAGGATGAGACGGATTGCAGCTTGGTCAAACTGTTGTTGACACTCAGTCTGCAGCGCTGTGTTTATGCAGCTGTCTGCGTGCATCTGTCTTCTGTGTTACTCTATCAGCTCCAGCATCAGCCTGGAATGTTTGACACGTGATTCCAGAGAATCCGATCAGGATCACAGACAAACACGCCATGATTACAACCTTGTGTAGTTATGGGCTTCTGTTAGGTCTGAGATCTGCATTCTTTCTTGTTTTTACTCACTTACAGACCCCTATGGTTTTCTCTCTCCTGTCAAACATAAAAGAGTTTTTGTCCGTGCGATGAAAGTTAAAGTCTAGTGTTGTTTGGTTCAAAGTATCTTTAAATCATAGAGGAACGAAATGAGGGAGAAGAAATGATGACAGAACGATGGTGTGTAAAAATACAGTTATGAGTGTCAACCAGCATATTTAATGTTTCATCTGGAATCTTCCGTGATATTCATGTAAATATGTGTGAAGCTGATAACTGTTGTGAGTAATCTGACCGTTAAATGTAGATGGGGGTTCGTGAGTGGATGAAAAACTATTTCAATCAAATGTTAAATTAAAAGATGTACTTGGATGCATCTTAGAGCAGAATTCAGTCTTGAATTCATAAAGTCATAGCATTGAATGTTGCATGAACTCCTTAAAAAAATCATATCTTCATTAGAATTTTAGTTGTTTTTCAAATATCTAAACATCCTTAAATCAAAATCAAAATTCTGAAATAAAACAATGCAATTATTGAACACTGTTTAATTAAATAAGCAGCCCATATATAGTCTGTTGTGCTGCATGTTTCAGAGCGAAAAGCATCACTGTGTTCATTTACACTCATTCAGCTGATAATCGCATGTTTTTAATGTTTAACATGGGTTTTGGAAATGCAATGTGTGCTAGATTCACTTTATTTATGACATTTACATCAATGATATTCACATAATTGCTATCAGAAATTTACAGCATTTTACCGATATTCCACTAAAATGAAAACTTGAGGTTATGAATGTTTGAACGTCAAGACTTGAAGACATAAATATTAGTGAACGGCCTTAAAACATTTTGTTTTGTTTTGTTTTTTGGTTGAAAATAAAGTTTGTAGAACGCTGAAAGAAATGTTTTTGTAACTTATAAATACCGTTTTAATCACTGCAGAACAAATGGACAGTTTAATGTTTTATAAATATTTTAAAACAAAGTTCCCACAACATTTTAATAACTAAATTTACAGCATGTTTCAAAGCAGCTTCACAGTGATAAACAGGAAAATAACCGAATCCATGATGCACACTTCAAATATGAGACAAATTCAGCTGCGAAGACAAACGTTCATCATTCGTCTGATAGTGTCAGAGATCAATTTCTGAATATGACGTGTCTTTTAAACCCAAACTAACATGATTTTATATGAAATTAAATGTACAAAATTGCAATTGTAATATATGACCAAATAATCACAATATAATGTTGGCCATCTTATCCAACCCTATAAAAAATTATAATCAAACAAAACAATTAAAATAAAATAAAACACTTACTAAAAGGGTAAACATTAAAAAAGTGAATTTGTTTATTTGCATGTCATGTGGTCATGTGAAAGTGTCCTCTTTCCTCTGCTATATAAATGAATGTAAATGTCCAATTATAGAAAAGCTTGAAATCTCATGTCTAAGAGCTTTGCCGTTGTAATGAGTGTGTGTGTGTGTGTGTGTGTGTGTGCAGGCGGGCAGCTGAACAGCGCAGACGTGTGGCGCTTCATGCCGCAGCTCAATCACTGGGTGCGGGTGCGAGGACTCATCCGCGGCCGCTGGAGACATAAGATGACCTCCTTGTGTGGGAAGGTGAGTGGACCTGAGACAGCCTTCAGTCAGACGGGTTTGAATGCGTGTGCTGACGTGTGTGTGTGTGTGTGTTTGCAGCTGTACGTGGTCGGCGGTTATAACGGCCGCGAGCGTCTGTCCAGCGTGGAGCGCTACAGTCCTCATGAGAACAGCTGGACGAGTGTTTCGGACATGCTGCTGCCGGTCAGTTCGGCCGCTCTGAGCAGCTGCTGCGGGAAGCTCTACATCATCGGAGGAGCTGTGAGTGACCACAACAACACTGACCGGGTGAGAGCCGAAGCCTCCTTCTCTGGAGCAGTACTGAAATGTAGAACAAATTCACTACACAATAAAACTAGATCTTCCATGGAACAGCACAACGTTTATTTAATGATTGTAAATTTGCTTGTGCCTCTTGGGGGGACTTACATTATTGATTATTTCCTAAATTTGACAAGATCTGTGAATTCAAAACAAATTTTCACAAAAAATTTCTTTCCCAAAAACTTTTTTCTCTCTTGTGAAATACATTTTTTCTCACATAAAAACATATTCACTTTCTTCAAAAACGTTTTCTCGCCAAAAAAAAAAATAAAAATTCTGTCCCAAAGAAAACTTTTTTCTCTTCCAAAAACATTTCTCTCCCCAAAACTTTTTTCTCTCTTGTGAAATACATTTTTTTCTCAAATAGAAACGAATTTTCTTTCTTTAAAAACTTTTTTTCCTTAAAAAAAAAATTCTCTCAACAAAATTCATTTTGTTTTCATTCTTCAAAAAAACATTTTTCTCTCAAAAAAAAACAAGAAATGAAACATTTGTTTCTCTCTTCAAAAAACGTTTTCTCTCTTAAAAAAAATTCTTAAAAAAACTTTTTCTTAAAAAAAAAAAAAACTGACTACAAAAAAAAATCTTTAGAAACATTTTCAAAAACTTTTTCTCTTCCAAAGAAAACGTTTTTCACTGTAAAAAAAAAAATCCGAAAATAAAACCTTTTTGTCAACAAAAAACTTTTTCTCTTCAAAAACTTTTTTCTCGAACTTTTTCTCTCTTCTATTTTTTTCCTTGAGAGGCAACACGAGAGAAAAAATATGAAAAAATTACGTCACAATAGGAAGAAAAGATCTATCTCTTGAACTACTTAAATATGAAGTATATAATGAATTATTAAAATATTTGAAACGGAGTTGTTAAGAGCCCAGGTTTATTGTGTGTTTGATGTGTCGCAGGTCCAGTGTTACGACCCGGTGAGCGACAGGTGGTCATACGTGTCGTCCTGTCCCTTCACCCAGCGCTCCATCACCGCCGTGACGCTCAACGGCTCCATCTACGTGACCGGAGGTCTGCTGGACCACATCTACTGCTACACGCCCCGCACAGACTCCTGGAGCCGAGCCGCGGAGCTGCCCGTCAGACTGGTGCGACACAGCCTCAGCTTTCACTGCGTGAGACCGTCATCAGCACTCAAACCACTGACCGTGTGTGTGTGTGTGTGTGTGTGTGTGTTTCAGGAGGGCTGCGGGCTGACCGTGTGTGACGGGAAGGTGTATGTGGTCGGCGGTCGTGATGAACACTCGGTTGCCGTGGATCAGATCTGGGCGTTCGACCCGCTGAGCGGTAAAGTGACGGAGGAGAAGCCGCTGACCCGCTGCCTGAGTTATCACGGCTGTGTGACCGTCCTGCAGCGGCTCTGACCCCAACACACCGCATCAAGCTCACTGAACCATGTGGACCACTTACCATTCATGATAATGTGATAACAAGTAGCTATGGAAAGCTGTTTTCACAATTATTCGATATACGCTCGGAATTCTGAGAAAAAAAGTTAGACTTGCAACATATATTCTGACGATATTTCTTGCAATTCTGAGTTTATATAATTCTCAGTTTATAATTCACAGCTCTGACTTTTTTCTCTGCAGTTGAAATTGCAAGTTTATATCTCATAATTCCAAGTTTATATCTCATAATTACTATAATTCTGAGTTTGTATCTCATATTTCTGACTTTTTTCTTGCAATTCTAAGTTTATATCTCATAATTACTATAATTCTGAGTTTGTATCTTATAACTCTGTTTATATCACAATTCTGAGTTTATATCTCATAATTACGATACTTCGGAGTTTGTATCTCATATTTCTGACTTTTTTCTTGCAATTCTAAGTTTGTATCTCATAATTCCAAGTTTATGTCTCATAATTCATATGTGAATATTTATCTCATATGTGAGATAAAAGGTTGGAATTACCTTTATTATCCCTTGAAGGAAACATGCTTCCATTAATACCAGTTTGGAACATCAAACATCATAAATGGACTTGGACAATGAAAATGACACCCGTAGCCTCGCACATTAAGTTAAAAATAATTGAAACTGTTCTTACATAAAAACTAAGGTGGATAAGTGAGATTTCTAGCTGAACTAGATAAAGCAGTTCTTCATTTTCTGATGATAAGACACAATCAGTTTCTCACATTCCACATGACTGACAAACCGGAAAAACTCTTGCGTGACTACAGACCTGCAAAATCTGTAGCAGAAATGTGAACGCGTCACTAATGCACCAACAGTTACATTATTGCTCGTTAATGAAGTCTGGGGATATATTGCCTGTGTGTATTGTGTATTGTGTTTGTGGAAACATTAGCGTTCTATAATACACAATGATTTATTTTCTAGTTATGGACTTGAACTTCTGGAAATCCCAATGTGAATCTGAATCATTATAGACTGTGAACATGTTTTTAACCACTTTGTATATATGATGTTAGATACATTTAAATAAAGACTGCATCATTTTATGTGTTTTTAATGTGTCAAATTGCTTTATAACAACAATATACTGCACAAATAAAAGATGCTGCATGAACTGAGACAGAATTTAAAATTAATATTCTTAGCGATGCTTAATGTATGCAGGAAAAACTATTTTCCATTAACTTAAAAAAACTCATTCTTTTGATCAAAATTAGTTGAGTGACTAAATATTTAATTTATATTAGCTCTGATATTAGCATAACATCACACTGTTATTATTTGAACGATGGTTTTGATCCTGTATGTTTGTGAATTCATGAAAGCTCATTTTCATAAAAATGTTACATTTAAATAATTTATGATAAAAAAAACTTTTAAATAAAATATTTAGATTTTTTTTTATTTCTTTTTACGTTAGTATTTTTGTCAACTTTTAGGGCCAAGCTATAAAAAAATAAATAAAACCATCTTGAGATTAAAGTCATTATAATGCAAGATTAAACTCGTTAAATTTCAAGGAAAAAGTCCAAAAAAAAAAATGTTGAGAATAAACTCATTAAATTCCGAGAAAAAAGTCCAAATAAATTGCTGAGAATAAACACACTCGTGTTAAATTAATGTTAAATTTCATTAAAAATGTCTAAATAAAATGTTGGAAATTTAATCCTTAAATTTTGAGAATAAAGTCGTTGTGTTTCGAGGAAAAACTCATTACATTTCAAGAAAATAGGTAATTTAAATGTTGAGAATAGATTCATTATATTACGAGAAAAAGTCGTGTTTCGAGAAAATCATAAAATTTCGAGAAAAAAGGTCAAAATAAATAGTTGAAAATAAACTCATTAAATTATGAGAAAAAAGTCAAAATAAATTGCTGAGAATAAACACTCGTGTGATGTTCATCTGATCTGGTTGGAGAGTGTTAGCGAGCGTCTGCAGTGTCGCGGGTCGTAGAGAGCGATGCTCGTGGATGAAGCGATGCGCTCGACCAGAGTTCAAATCCGCCTTTTGCTGAACTCACTATTCTTCTTTTTTTCATCACATATCACTTCGGATGCTTTTTACACTAAGTGAAAACAGTGATATATTCTATTTACACTAAGTGACAACGGCAGCATTTTTAGCGGTGTGCTATTTACACTAAGTGAAAATAGCGATTCTGTTTACACTCTTGTAAAAGTAGCAGTTTTTTTTAAATCTCGTTAAATCATTTCCCCTTTCTCAAATCTAGCCAATCTCAGATGCCTGTCTTTGTGACGTCCCACAGACAGGCCCCTCCCACAACTATTTGATTGACAGTATGTTTGTTTTCAGCACAGACTGGACTGGCGTCTTATCTTAGCTCCGCCCCCTGAGTGACTGTCATCAGTCTGCCATTGTCCACCAGAGCAATGTAGACAAGAATGACTAGTAAGTGACTGAGGTGTTCTGTTGTTGGATGTCATAATGAACGCAGCAGTCGTCATCTGAAGACGCAGTGGATAACGTTTGTTTCTGAAGAGAATGCGGCTCTGATCTATATTAATGCGTTTATGTTCGTGCGAATCATTCGTGATCCAGCTTCACCAACAGAAGCAGTGAGTGTAAGGTTTTAATGAATCTTTGCAAATCACCTTTCCTAATAATGTGCTAATTAACAAGTTTCACAATGAATGCTGCTAAAGTAAACAGTCCCTCAGAGAGCAGCTCGGAAGAGAGGGGCGGAGCCAGCAGAGCTCATTAACATTTAAAGGAACATGCACTAAAACAGCTTGCTCTGAAAAGAGCTGTTTCCGACAGGGTAAAAGGGTGTTTTTTACACTACCATTGAGAAATTTTAACTAAACTATGTTACAGACTTTTTATTAAGACCCTAAAGAATCATATCAACTTGTGAAAAATGGACATCCGATGACCCCTTTATCAGGATACAATAATAACAGTGTAAATGATTTCAATTAAAATGGTACAAAGTCCTCCCTAGAGCTTACTAACCTAAACCCACCCAATTAATACATCATTCATTACATATTTGTTGCAATTGATTTCCACTTTTCCGAAGTGATATGTGATGAAAAAAAGAAGACGCGCGAGTTCAGCAAAAGGCGGATTTGAACTCTGGTCGAGCGCATCGCTTCATCCACGAGCATCGCTCTCTACGAACCGCGACACTGCAGACGCTCGCTAACACTCTCCAACCAGATCAGATGAACATGACACGAGTGTTTTATTCTCAACAATTTACTTTGACTTTATTCTGATAATTTAATGAGTTTATTTTCAACTATTTATTTTGACCTTTTTTCTTGAAATTTAATGATTTTCTCGAAACAACTTTTTCTCGTAATTTAATGAGTCTATTCTCAACATTTAAATTACTATTTTTCTTGAAATGTAACGAGTTTTTCCTTGAAACACAATGATTTTATTCTCAAAATTTTATGATTACATTTTCAACATTTTATTTCTACATTTTTAATGAAATTTAACAAGTTTAATCTAGTATTATAATGACTTTAATCTCGAGATGGTTTTATTATTTTGTTATTGCTTGGCCCTTATCCTCTTCCGTAGTGAACTGAACGTGAATGTGTTGTTAAATTAATGACAGTAAATTTTTTGCTAAAAAAATTATAGAATAAAACAATCAAAATAAAACATTATTTAAATAAAATATTTCAATGTTTATTTATTTTTTATATAATTTTTTTATTTTTTAGTATTTTATATATATATATATATATTTCTATTCAGAGAACCATGAACATGTGTGTTCATAAATGACAGAAAAATTACAATCAAGTAAATATATAAGCTCAAACTGGTTGACAAACATTTCTTTTTTAATTTATAGGTAAAATTTTATACAAAGTCTGCTATGAATGCTGAGCTTGTGTCCAGTCAGATCTGTAAACACATGGTTTCCAGAGAAAGACTAAGACAATACATTAAACACATATTTCAAATTCTTCCACTGAGCTTCCTTTGAAAATAAGCAGGACTTTAGGTTAAGGTCAAGTAGAATGCAGTATGGCATGTTTCAGTGGCTCAGATTACAGATGAATCAGTAGATCTTCTTCTGAGGAAGGACACTGGAGCGGCTGTAATGTGGACGAAGAGCTTTGCGTCCCTGCGTTTGTTTGCAGTCTCATTAAATCACTTCCACTTCGGACTAACTCTAGATAACATTCTTCCCTGACACAAATTCTTTCATCCACTGAGAGTAAATGTTTGTCATATTTGAGTTATGTGTTTCTTTAAACGCTTTTAAGAATAAAGAGATTGAGTGTATAGCACAGCTGATATGGAAAGATGAAGTGCAGATGGTCATTCAAAATGGAAACAAAAACAAACCTGCTTTCATTCTAAATTTGGATTTCAGCCAAATTCAGCTGAAGAGTTTATCCCCTGATGAGTCTGGAGTAATTGTGCAGATTATTTCCCAGTAACCCATTACTATGGAAGCTTGTTTCCACTACAGAATAAAAAGATTAAAAGACAATTGTGACTTATCTCACAATTCCTGCTTTTTTCATCAGAATTGCGAGACACAAACTT
Source organism: Cyprinus carpio (assembly GCF_018340385.1). Classification (NCBI taxonomy): domain Eukaryota; kingdom Metazoa; phylum Chordata; class Actinopteri; order Cypriniformes; family Cyprinidae; genus Cyprinus; species Cyprinus carpio. The sequence continues at coordinate 19,764,027 of NC_056581.1, read as the reverse complement.
GCAATTGCAGAACATCAATTCTGACTTTTCTTGCAACTATAAATTATATCTCGCAATTCTGATTTTTCTTGCAATCACAAGGATACAGGTGCTTCTCAATGAATTAGAATGTCGTGGAAAAGTTAATTTATTTCAGTGATTCAACTCAAATTGTGAAACTCGTGTATTAAATAAATTCAGTGCACACAGACTGAAGTAGTTTAAGTCTTTGGTTCTTTTAATTGTGATGATTTTGGCTCACATTTAACAAAAACCCACCAATTCACATCTCAACAAATCAGAATATGGTGACATGCCAATCAGCTAATCAACTCAAAACACCTGCAAAGGTTTCCTGAAGCTTCAGAATGTTCTCTCAGTTTGGTTCACTAGACTACACAATCATGGGGAAGACTGCTGATCTGACAGCTGTCCAGAAGACAATCACTGACACCCTTCACAAGGAGGGTAAGACACAAACATTCATTGCCAAAGAAGCTGGCTGTTCACAGAGTGCTGTATCCAAGCATGCTAACAGAAAGTTGAGTGGAAGGAAAAAGTGTGGAAGAAAAAGATGCACAACCAACCGAGAGAACCGCAGCCTTATGAGGATTGTCAAGCAAAATCAATTCAAGAATTTGAGTGAACTTCACAAGGAATGGACTGAGGCTGGGGTCAAGGCATCAAGAGCACCACACACAGACGTGTCGAGGAATATGGCTACAGTTGTCGTATTCCTCTTGTTAAGCCACTCCTGAGGCGTCTTACCTGGACTAAGGAGAAGAAGAACTGCACTGTTGCCCAGTGGTCCAAAGTCCTCTTTTCAGATGAGAGCAAGTTTTGTATTTCATTTGGAAACCAAGGTCCTAGAATCTGGAGGAAGGGTGGAGAAGCTCATAGCCCAAGCTGCTTGACGTCCAGTGTTAAGTTTCCACAGTCTGTGATGATTTGGGGTGCAATGTCATCTGCTGGTGTTGCTCCATTGTGTTTTTTGAAAACCAAAGACACTGCACCCGTTTACCAAGAAATCTTGGAGCACTTCATGCTTCCTTCTGCTGACCAGCTTTCTGAAGATGCTGATTTCATTTTCCAGCAGGATTTGGCACCTGCCCAAACTGCCAAAAACACCAAAAGTTGGTTAAATGACCATGGTGTTGGTGTGCTTGACTGGCCAGCAAACTCTCCAGACCTGAACCCCAGAGAGAATCTATGGAGTATTGTCAAGAGGAAAATGAGAAACAAGAGACCAAACAATGCAGATGAGCTGAAGGCCACTGTCAAAGAAACCTGGGCTTCATACCACCTCAGCAGTGCCACAAACTGATCACCTCCATGCCACGCCGAACTGAGGCAGTAATTAAAGCAAAAGGAGCCCCAACCAAGTATTGAGTACATGTACAGTAAATGAACATACTCTCCAGAAGGACAACAATTCATTAAAAATGTCTTCTGAAGTATTCTAATTTGTTGATACTGAGAGTCAATTGATGGGTTTTTGTTAAATGTGAGCCAAAATTATCACAATTAAAAGAACCAAAGACTTAAACTGCTTCAGTCTGTGTGAACTGAATTTATTTAATACATGAGTTTCACAATTTGAGTTGAATTACTAAAATAAATGAACTTTTTCACAACATTTTCATTTATTGACATTCTAATTTATCTCAGAGAGCTTTTGTATGCACCTGTATATGTCACAATTATAGCTTTTGCATATCTTGCAATTCTAGTTTTTTATTTCACAATTCAGATTTTTTCTTATATTCCTCCATTCTAACTTTGTCTCGCAATTCGTACATTTTTTCTCGTATTCACAAACTCTTTTTTATTCTTGCGGGTTAATGTCAACTCAGATTTTGTAACTCGAAACTGTGAGTCTATATCACAACTCTGAGAAAAAAGTAAGAGTTGCGAGATAAAAGAAGTCACAATTACCTTTATTGTTTTTTCTTCAGTGGTGTAAACAAGCTTCTGTACAGTACACAGTCAGACACACAAACACACATAACAGGCGCTTTAATTCAGTTTGATATATTTTTATATATGTATGTATAAAATTAGACAGATATGACTGTGTTCATATACAAAAAGCAAATAAAACAAGAAAACACAGGAAGTGTGAAACAGGCATTAGTCGATGAAGGCACTCTCATCCACAGTGTTCCAGTTAACATGATCATGTGACGCAATAGTGCTGCAGTCTGAATCAGAAACAGCGCAGGATTTGCAACCGCAGTAACAGAATCAAACCAGTACCGACAGGCATCATGGAATGTGCAGTACAAAAAATAATCGTCATCTAGGCAAAAAACAAAATAAAACAGGACTCCAGCATCAGAAACGCAAAGGAATGATCCGTCAATCACAGCACATTTTGGTCTCAATAGTGTTCAAAAGTGTCAGAAATAAAAACAAAACTTAAGTTATGACACATGAAATGTACATAAGAAGATTTTTTGTAAAAACTTAAGACTTAAAAGTGGAGTGTTTGAACTCAAATGGCAGACATGCATTAAATGCAGAACATACAGTCGAGTTGACTAAACTATCACTGAAGACTAGGAATTTCTACACACCTATGCTAACAGGATTAGTGCGGTCTTGTTAACAAGCTAACTAGTCTAACCATTGAGACGTGCAAACAGTCCTCCTCCGTTTGGCAGCTTCTGGAGTGTTTTGGAGTGTGTCTTCTTGCATCATTGACAAACTCTTTTCCCGTTTGACACTGTAAAGCTGCTTTGACACAACCAGTACTGTATAATACTGGACTGTAGTGTACTTGATCTGACAGTGGTTAGAACGTCAGTTACATGCAGACGCAGCCAGACCGGCGCAGACGCTGCAGTCGATCTCACGAACGCATGCGGATCACGTCTCACCACACAAACTGGAGTCTCACATCCAAACATTCTACTTCTCTTTGGGACAATTAATGTAAAAAAACACAATAACATCACAATGCAAATTCTCATAATGCAAAAATAATATGTAATGTAAATTTAAAGTATTTATACATAATGGCATTTTGAAATGTTGATTAAAAACTATTACAGTTATGAAATCGAGGGTTCTTAATTATCTTTACGGGATGTGTGTGAATGCACACACAGATTCTGGAAAATCACTAAATCAAACGATCCTTGGACAAATCACAGGACACATTATCGGTGTATTTTCCAGAATTTCTTTGTGAAAGAGCCTCTGGTCTAATAGGCTTCATTTTCTCTTCACAAAACAAATTTTGATTTGGTGGTGAAATGTGCATAAAAATAGATTCTTGACCATTTAAAAATAAAAATAATTCTCATGATCAATATGCAAAATATATTACTTAAATTGAAAAATATTTATGTTTTTTTTTTCGTTAATTAAAAAAAAATGTATTACAGTAATATTATAATTTAATGCAGTAATGAGAATATAATTTCTTTGTTTGATTGATTTTGTGGTGAAATGTGACATGGATGCTTACAAAAAAATATAAAAAGTAACTTGGTCATTAACTTAAGAAAATAATAATTGATATTAATGACAAAGCAAAAATTGGCACACTTTCCCATAAAATCTCATGATCATTATGTAAAATCAAAATATATTACTTCAATGGCAAAATATTCATGCATCATGATAGTACTTATGTTGATTTAAATGTAACAAAAAACAGTATTTTTGAATTTAATACAGTAAAAGAGTACTGTACTCCAGTAATGAGGATCTAATGAGACTTTCTGCATTCATGAGGATTGGGGGTGATCGTATCATGACAATAACGTCATAAAAAAAAACATTCTCTCTATGCAACGTCTATATAGTTTGAGTGGTGAGACGTGTGAGATCCGTCATCTACAGCTGCGTTATTTTATTCTAGAAACTCACATTGACATAAAAACAGACACAGAAACAGAAGAAAGAGTCTGTGGTCACGTGCCGTCATCAGTCCAGTACTAACCCACCCGTCTGACCGATCACGCCAGTCTCACAGGACCTCTGAATGACGTGAAGAAGAGATGCACATGCCGAGGCGCTCTAGTTCTTGCGGATGTCTGCGTACACCACCGGCTCCATCTTGTGGAAGGAGTTCTTGCTGCCGGAGTGATCGAGCTGGGCGTAAATCACCGGCCCCTGGACAGAGACACACACACAGTGAGAGAGAAGCACGTGCCTGACACACAAACACACACACAGATACCCGCATGAGCGGCACTCTTCAGCAGAGCGTGAACCTTTGAGTTTACACAATGACAGCAGATGGTGATCGCTCAAGCTCCACATAACAGAAAACACAGCGCAAACGCCAATATGCCTGCTTTCACGGGAAATGTGTTGCGTGTCAACAACTCACTCAGATTAAAGACAAAAACCTGTTCCCCCCCATTCAACAACAAAAAATACTATTATCACTCAAAATATTATTTGTTTTAATACAAATTACCAAAGAAATATATTGCTATTGTATTGTAAAGAATATTTAATGATGCTAATAATTAATATTATTACTCATTTTATTTAATAAAACAGTAAAATTAATAATAATATTTATATAATATTTCTAAATTAACAAAAATTGACGATCCATTTCTGTAGTGACAATAAGACTAATTATTTTACAGAATTATTAAATTCAACTCAAATCAATTTCAAGCAACACTCACTTCACAAACATAAATGTAAATTAATTTCTTTAAAAACAATGATGTTTCAGGGACCTTTAACAGGCTTCCCTAATGAGTCTGATGTCTAATGACAGTCATGAAGTTCGATGAAACTTTTTTTTAAAGGAATAAAGTCACATTTATGTTTGTAGAGTGAGTGTTGCACTATTTTCTAGAATAGAATTATTTTTAAAAATTGTCATTTACAATTATTGTTGTTGAGTCTTTCCAGTTGGTGTCACTGTTGTGAGTATTTGAAGTGTTTGAATCCTAATTTAATTATTGTGTAAATTAAACTAATAACTGAGCAGATACTGCATCTGGAATCTCAGTGAGAAACCTGTGTGTGTAGACATATATGCTTGAAGGGACAGTTCACCCAAAACTCAGCGTCATCATTTACTCACGCTCATGTCGTTCCAAACCTGTATGAGCTGCTTTCTTATGTTGAACAGTAAAGATATTTTGAAGATGGTAATCAAACAGTTGGTGGTTCCCATTGACTGTTTGATCACCAGCAATCTTCAAAATATCTTCTTTTATGTTCAACATAAGAAAGCAGCTCATACAGGTTTGGAACGACATGAGCGTGAGTAAATGATGACGGTGAGTTTTGGGTGGACTATCTCTTTAAGTGAATAACAAATAAGTTTGAATTCAGAGGCTGCATTCATGACAGGCTGAACACGTCGTGACAGGTTGTGAAGCTTGTTTAGTTTTCAGACTGTTGAATATCACTTTTACAAACGTTACTGCCGCTGGTCACAGCTAACAACACTCGCTTCAGCCTCACAGCATGCAGCCACTGAACTGGGACAGTTCTTCTGTTCATTCCAGACAGAAACATTCAGAGACACAGTCACACACCCAAGACATGAGGCTGAAAACATACTGAACACAGCATCAATACTGAGGGGAACACACACACACACACACACACACGCACACACACTCGCTCACACTCACACACACTCACACACACTCGCTCACACACACACACTCGCTCGCTCACACACACACACACTCACTCACTCGCTCACACTCACACGCTCTCGCATCGCTCAACACACACACACACACTCGCTCGCTCACACTCACTCGCTCACACTTACACACACACACACACTCGCTCACACTCGCTCACACTCGCACACGCTGGCTCACACTCGCACACGCTGGCTCACACTCACACACGCTCGCACTCACACTCGCTCGCACTCACACTCACACACGCTCGCACTCACACTCACACACGCTCGCACTCACACTCACACACGCTCGCACTCGCTCACACACACTCGCTCACACACACTCGCTCGCACTCACACTCGCTCGCACTCCTCGCTCGCACTCACACTCGCTCGCACTCACACTCGCTCGCACTCACACTCGCTCGCACTCACACACTCGCTCGCACTCACACTCGCTCGCACTCACACTCGCTCGCACTCACACTCGCTCGCACTCACACTCGCTCGCACTCACACTCGCTCGCACTCACACTCGCTCGCACTCACACTCGCTCGCACTCACACACGCTCGCACTCCACACTCACGCACTCACACTCACACTCACACACGCTCGCACTCGCTCACACACACTCGCTCACACACACTCGCTCACACACGCTCGCACTCACTCGCACTCACACACGCTCGCACTCACACACGCTCTCGCTCACACTCACTCGCTCACACTCACACACACTCGCTCACACTCACACTCGCTCACACTCACACCACTCGCTCACACTCACACTCGCTCACACTCACACTCGCTCACACTCACTCGCTCACACTCGTCACATCACACTCGCTCACTCACACTCGCTCACACTCATACTCCCTCACACTTACACATACACACACTCACTCGCTCACACTCACACACAAACTCACACTCGCTCACACTTACACACACACACTCGCTCACACTCGCTCACACACTCACTCACTCACACACACACATTCACACTCACACTCACACACGCGCGCGCACACACACACTCACTCTCACACACACACACACACACACAGGCTGTGGGAGGCTCGTACCTGTACGGGGGCGGAGGGGCTGGAGCAGCGCGAGTTGTCGTTGCTAGACTCCGCTTTCTTCCCCACCCGAGTGTTCTGTGAGCTCACACTCTCTAACGAGGTGCAGCTACACACACACACACACAGAGATGGACGCAAACACAAATGAGATGAGAGATGACAAGCAATATGATACAAACGCCGCAACACCAGCTGCTCGGATCAAAACACACACGGACCTCAGACGGATGAGATGACACACACACACACACACAGACAGAACTGAGCTAACGACACAAATAACACACCAAACACACCATACAAAAATCAATACTCTACTCCCTCATATTTCACACACAAGCAGCAGAAATACGCACCACATCATGTTCTGCTTAGAGCAAATAAAGGATGTTTCATCATGTTTCACAGAAGGTGTGTTCACTTACTCTTTTCACCAAATGAATTTAATCCAATTTGAGATTCAGAAAGCTGTTTGCATGAACCCTAACCACTGAGATCTGCTTCTGTGTTCTGAACAAAACTTCAGCACACACACAGTGCTGCATTCAGAACCAGATAAAACCACTACCAATGTCAACAAGAGCATGAACACTGTCTGTGCCTTGACAAAGCTCTAAAAACAAGAGATTTTTAACAAATATTTAGTAAATATTCAGTCTCTTCCACTGAACAGTTATTAAAAGACATAAATAAACCAACGCATGTTTACACTGTGACGTTATTTTCATGTCAATAAAACACATTTAACCCTGTAGATTAATGACAATGATGAGTCTTAGACTACTGCCAGAATTATTATTAACTAAAAACTAAAAGCAAAACCATAAAAAAGAAAAAAAAGTTTGTTATAATAAGTTGTCTTACTTAAATCATTATAAATTCACAACAGCACCACTAATAAAATTTTACAACATAAATAATAGTGTGTTTTACACATTAAAGTACTGTTCTTGAGGAATTTGAGGAAAATGTGTTTGTTCTCATGATAATAAGGTCACACTGAAAAACCTTGGTAACACTTTACAATACGAACTAATTAGTTAACATCAGTTAACTAACATTAACACTGAGGAATTAAATTTTTTACTTCATGAGTGAATCTTTGCTAACATTAAAATACTGTTTAGTTCCTGATAGCATTATATAATATACAAGCATACATTTTGTTATTAATGATATAACTATATTAAATATTAAAATTAACATTAACTAGGACTAATAATTGCTTAAGTCGTGTTAGTTCATGTTAACTAAAGTAGGTAACTAAAGTAGGTTAACAAATGAAAGCTTATTGTAAAGTGCGCCTCAAATGCGCTTGATTTATTTTGTTCTGCTTTGTTCTGTGGTGAAATATGAGCCGGAGATGTTTGTGAGCTTCATCTGTTCAGAGTTGAACTCGTGGAGCGGTTCACCGTGTTCAGACCGAGTCGTCCGTGTTCACGTCAGTCCAACACAGAGTCTGGTTTAGTGTCAAATCAGTCGTCATGCTCCATGCACACGAGAGTTAACGGGTTAACCCACACCATCACGACCCACCGACACGGTTCATCGATCACACACACGTACCCTTCGTAGACGTGACTGTGCTCCCGTCGTCTGATGATCAGGTAGGTGACCACAGCGATGATGATGATGCCGATGACGGCTCCGATCACGCCGCCCACGATCACCGCCGCGCTGGTCTGAGGAAGAGCCTCTGAACACAGAGAAACACGCTCACTGTGAGCCCAAAGCTGTGATCCAATCATCTAAATATATACACTGTGTTCACTTACACGTGAGCAGCTCTGGATCTGGTGTTTCACAGTAAATGATCAGTTTTCCATCAAAACAGAAGTTGGTTTAAATATGAGTACTGTTAATGTAAATCAATAACATTATTTTTCTTAAATATGCAACTTTTCTCTGTAAAGCTGTTTTGACGTTATATGTATTGTTAAACTGCTATACTAATAAACCTGAATTTAATTTTTACAGCACTATAAAAAAAAACTTTAAAGAAATCTCACTATTTCTGTTTCACTTTTTTGTTTTTTAGTAATCTTTAATAGTTTTATTTAGAAACAATAATAATCATTTTTAATAGACATATTAATACAGATATTATTTTCCAGATAATAAGAGTATAATTTGCAACTGCATCGTTAAAAGAAAGTCGCGTGACGCATGTTATTAAATTCAGAAATGATGTAAAATATCTCTAAATCAAATGTTTATATACACTATGGTAGCATTCGTTATAAACAGCACTATTGAGACCAGACTTATAAACCGATTTGTTTAAAGCGAAGCTGAAAGTGAAACCACCGTTGCAGAACCCAAATGTTTCATCATTCATGACCCTAACCTATAGCTATTAAACTATTATTTATTTTATAAAAAAGGCATTGTAGTTCACTCATGTCCAGATAACCACATCCAACACAAACCAAAAGTCTGGGATCAGTGAGACTTGTACAGTTTTAAAGAAGTCTCTTCTGCTCATTAAGGCTGCATTTATTTGATCAAAAATACAGAAAAAAAACAGTAATCTTGTAAAATGTTATTAGAATATAAAATAATGATTTCTAATTTAATATAGTTTAAAGTGTAATGTATTTCTGTGATGTGCAGCTGTATTTTCAGCATCATTCCTCCAGTCTTCAGTGTCACATGATCTTCAGAAATCATGAAAATATAATGATTTAATATTAGAGTTATCAATGTTGGCAACGATACTTTTTAACAATTTAACACATCCCTGCTGAATAAAAGTTCTTTGATGAATTAAGAGTAACAAAAGAACAGCATTTATTCAAATGGGTTATTATTGTTAGCTAAAATGACAACTAAAATTTAAAAAGTTAATTAAAATAAATGTTTACAAAAAAAAAAAAAGAAAGAAAAAAAAAAAAAAAAAAAAAAAGAATAAAAATGTACTGACCACAAACTTCTGAACTGTAGTGTATATTGATAGAAATGATTTTTATTTTAAATAAACGCTCTTCTTTTGAATTTTTTATTCATCAAAGAATCCTGAAAAAAGTATCACAGCTTCCAAAAAAAATATGAAGCAGCACTGATAACAAATCATCATATTAGAATGATTTCTGAAGATCATGTGACACTGAAGACTGGAGTAATGATGCTGAAAATACAGCTGCACATCACAGAAATAAATTACACTTTAACAGAGATTCACACAGAAAACAGCTGTTTTAAATTGAAAAAACTTTTTGCAAGATTACTGTTTTTTTTTCAGTATTTTTGATCAAATAAATGCAGCCTAAACTATTGACTGGAAGTGTATATAAACATGACAAAATGTGTATCTCAAACCTCGATGTAAGTCACAGGATATTTCAGATGATAAAAATGTGTGACTTATTCCAGACGGCAAAACTGTGCAGCCTCACAAACAAGCTGAGAAAACCCGGAATTTTTAAAATCACAAATTATTCACAGTTAGTTTTTTTCACTGTACGTCGGAGCACGTGCCGCCCGCTCACCTTTCATGACCACCCTGACTTTAATGAAGGACATCTGTCCGGAGATGTCCGGAGGGTTCTTCACGTCGCAGCTGAACGTCCCGTTGTCCTTGAACTGCATCTGGATCACGCGGATCGACCCGTCCTTCTTGTTCATGTCTCCGGCCCATTCCACACGGGACTTAAACTGCGGCACGGAGCCCGGAAACTGCTTCCCAGCGGTGTAATAGAAGATCTGCAGAAGAGACACACACGTGCTGATCACATGCTGACCGACACAACACACGGACAACACGTGAACAGCTCTTACTGAAGTGAACGCTCCGGCTTCTCCCTCCGGAAGGAAAGACCAGGTGACGGACGCCGAGCTGCTGATCACTTCTCTAGACTTGAAGCTGCAGGACAGAGTCGCCGTGGTCCCGTTCTCCACAAACACCTCGCCCGGAGTGAACACGTCTATCGCTGACACGCCTGAAACACAGATACACGTCACACTAACACACATGATCTCCATCACAGCAAACTAGACAGGGTTACTTCAATCAAGACCAGAGTATTACCGCGGTACTCCATCTTTAGTTAGAGTTATCTCTTTAAATACAGAGATACAGGACAAGTTAAACAGAGAGTGTAGTAGATGTTATTTAAGAATGTACACCATCTGCTCATTTAAATACAAGTAATATAATAACGAATTCAGATGTTTATTTGAGTCTGTATTGTTCGTTTCTAATGTTAGCTCAAGGCTGATCGTTCAGGTTTGATTAAACTTATTATTAAACATTAACAATATCAGGACTACGTGATTGAATATATAAAAGAAGACGTAAACCCTGGTTTGTAGACGTTGTTAATCGATCAGAAGCTGTTTTCGTGTAAATATGAGGGAGGCTAATGTGCTAACAGAACAATACGAGCTAAACTTCCTGATTTGAGAAACACGTTAAACACTCGCACGCTGTATTTGTTTGCGTCACCTGCTTCAGAACATGATGTTAATACAACACGAGAGCTGTTCTTTCTGGTTTCAGCTCATGTGGTGTTATTATTAAACCAGCAGATAGATTATAGCGTGAACTGGAGCTAGCGGGTTAGCATGGTTAGCAGCGCTAACGCTCACAGATGAGATCAGAACGCCTCAGAGGAATACAAACACATCTTACCTGCGAAAACAAACACCGCGGAGACACACAATACAACATGATTGTGTGTGAAACTCGGAAGCCTTATTTCCATCCTTTAGATTTTCATTAAATATCGTCCGTGTTCCGGAGCCTCGGCGTTTATTTACTAGTGATGTCCGGTTCGCGAACGAATCGTTCGATTCAATAGTCCGGTCGAACCGATTCACCAAACCGGACTGAATCGTTCAAAACAGTTCGTATCGAGTCAGCGCTGATCCACAGTTTTCTAAAGTTTCTCACTTTTAGACATGCCTTGCGACTCGAAATGAACCACTATCCCGGAGTATATGATACTCCTGTTATACTCCAACAGCACTGAAACACACAGCAGAGCGAGAGAACCGACGAGCACGAGCAGCTGAACTACAGCGGTTCTCGAGTCACCGGTACACTGAACCGAGAACCGTTTCTCTCGGACACGTTCGACTTACTGAGAACCGATGAGCTGGAGGTACTGAGCATGCGTGGAGCTGAAACTGAGGCTGTGCTGATATTAACCCTGAAAAGGACAAAGCTTGGTCTCTTTTTAAAGAAGACACATAGCAGATTATTGCTGAAGTGAAAGCATTTAAAAAAAAAAAAGAAAGTATAAAAAAGTTTAAGTTTACTGTAAATATATTTTGGTATACTAATTGTTTTTATTAAATATAAAATACATATTTAATAAAATATGTTGCACTCTAAAGTTGCTATAAAGTCAAAGCTGTATAACCGATTTATGTTCCAAATTTGAAGTTGATATCACAAAAATTGTGGTTCCGGTGAGATTTTGTTTGAGCGCTATACCAAAAACCACCACTGGGTGTCACCCAAACTCTACTGAATTCTTCTAATGCAGTTTTCTGTCACAAATCATTCATTTTATTACAAAACAGTCACCAAATATGGAATCTTGATTGTCAGACCTTTCCAACAATGTGTTTTGTCAAGATTACAAAAAGATTTGTTTTTCTAAAACACAAGCCAGAAAGCCACTCAGTCTATCTGTATGTTTTATATCTTGATTTATACTCCTAAAAGTGTGAGGTGTGCCCTGAGATATAAACATTTAGAGACCAATTAAAAAAAATATATAAGCATTTAATTTATAAAATTTAAATGTAAACCTAATAAGACAACACGACGGAAATGTGACTACGGGTTTGACTAAATATGATAAAAACTAAAAAGTACATTTGACACAGGACTAAGACTAAATTAATTAAAAGCTGACAAAATGAACCACACATCTCTTGGATTCATGTGTTTATCAGCTTGTTTTCTTTCGATTAGCACTGCTGCTGTGTTTCTGTTTTGATCGTAGGCCTCATCAAGCTGAGCTCAGGCTCCAGCAAAAGCATTATTTGTGGAATATTTTGGCTCAAAAACTGAGGTGCATGAGCTCAGATCAAGATTTTATTGATAATATAGCATCACATGTTTTGATCAGGAACACCGTAAGTGTAAATTGGGAAACAAAAATTCTTAAAAAGAAGAGCCGAGATGCTGAATTTTCTGGGAAGTTGTTAAAAACTGGTGTGAGGCAGTCAGTCAGATTCAGCTGAAGAGCTGGTGAAGAGCTGCTTGTCTAATGCTCTGCTCAGTGACCCTGTTATTGGCTGAAGACCAGCTCTTCCAGCGGACGGAGAAGCACTTCTCGTCAGAAATATTTCATGTGTTTACCTGCATGTCAATGTGACCATTAAGACCATCAGAGAACATATGAATGTGTTGTTGAATTATTGAAATATTAACTTTAAATCTCAGGGAGACTCGAATAAATTAAATAACTTGGGTAATAATTCATCCAACCAGTTCTGCAGCTCTACACACTCATGTGTTGTGTGTGTGTGTGTGTGTGTGTGTGTGTGTGTGTGAGGCAGTGAGCTTCAGAGCAACCTCTACACGTGAAGAAAGCACTGTACACTGCTCTGTATTTGCGTTATTAAAGATGTGATGTTGTTTTATGTTGGTGTGATGTGTCTGAGTGAATGTGTTTCTGAGTTTGGACACGTGGTGGCGCAACAACATCAATTACAAGAAACAGCAACTGTAGTTCTGCTGAAATAAAATTGAAACTGATATATTTTTGGCTATTTTATTATATTACAGTTTTTCTGAATTGCTAAAGCACTAAATCTCTGAACCAAATCCTCACTAGCTACCTTAAACACGTTCAGGCAGTTAGGCTCTGTTTGCAAATCTCATGCACTCTTTTTGCAAAACTCTAAACACATTCTCATTCACTTAAACACTTGTCACACTGTGATGCATTTGTGCTGCAAAATGCTAAACACAAACGGCAAAAGTTAAACACAACTAAAGCACAGGTGTCATCGTTTACACACAACGATTCAAAATTGTTCACACTTGTTTCTAATGATGTGATCAAAATATGAGTCAGCTCAGAGAGCACAAGAGGCACAGGTGACTGAATGATGATACGAACAATAGATGAACACAATCTGAGAAGAAGAGGAGGAAGAGGAGAGAAAGAGGAAGGTTTAGAGAGTGTTATCAAAGCTGGATCTGTCAGAACAGAGGGTTTTCTCTTTGTCTAGCAGAAAAGTCTTCAGACTGGACTCAAGCACAGAGACATGATGCTGAGACAGAATGAATCTCTCACTGAGCCTGATTTTACAGTTGCACAACTTACAGTATTTGAGTGTACTGTAACTGCTGTTCATTTAGAGTTTTATTTGACGTTTTTGGCCTTTGCAGTTGGACTGCAGTATTTTTGCAGTAACCAAGTGCTGAATATATACAGACATGCAGTACTATTCAATATTCAGCACAATACTATTCTTGTAGTACATACAGTAGGCCTATACAATATATTCACCTTATAAATTACTTTTTTTTTTAAAATTGATTACTCAATACTATATCCTTTTTTCTGTAATGTTCTGGATGCTGTGTTCTGTTTTCTCTGTAGTGTCTGATGAATGCTCTGTAGTGTTTATATTGACTCGTGTGTGTGTGTGTGTGTGTGTGTGATCTGCGAGGACCGTTTGATTTTGAGTGCAAGTGAAATGGTTTTTCAGTGATTGTTTGATTGTGACGGAAGAGTCAGAGGTTTCGTGAATTTACTTTACGTATTTGGATTTGTGTTTAAGGTTTTGAGAAAATGAGTGATGGTTTCAAGAAATATGTTTTAGCAATTCAGAAAAACTGTAATATTGAAACCATTGTATTTTGCCATTTTTTATTTCAGAATTTATTATAGGAATATTTCTTGTATTTTTTTTAAAACAAAACCAATTTTCTATTAAAAAATGGTTGAATTGTAGTTTAGAAAATATTTTACTTTAATAAAAGCCTTATAAATACAGACAGAAGTTTGGAAATGTTATTAATAACATTTAAATCATTTTATTTCAGTTTTTGGTATCATTTCTTAATTTTATAATTTATTATAGGGATATTTTATCTTTTTTATAAAATTATAATTTGACATGAAAGCAGGGAAAGCTCAATGAAATCTGTTTAAATATTCATTGCATCACAATTCCATCATTCAAAACCTTTCCTGGTTAGTTAATTCAGAGAAGCTTCATAACGCTAGCGAGAATCAGACAGTATTTTATCTGATGAACTTTCAGCCCGAGGCCTCGTGTTCTTCATCTGTCTGCTGAACGAGTGTGTGTTTAACGCTGAATATTCAGTGCCATGTTTCACGATGATGGTGCGAGTGTGAAGATGTTCAGTGGGAGCGGTGAGAATCTCACAGTGTGTCCCTGTCAAAGATCTCAGGTCTTCCCACGCCCTGCAGCGCTGCTGATGAAGCACCTCCAACACACACACACACACACACACACACACACACACACACACACACACACACACACACACACACACACACACACACACACTCACTCTCTCTGAAGCAACACACACACACACACACACACACACACACACACTCATAGACATACATACAAACAAACACACACACACACACACACACACGTACACACACTCTCTCATGGACACACACTCACACACACACACACACACACACACACACACACACATACTCACACACGTATACACACACATACACAAAACCCTCTCTCTCTCTCTCTCTCACGCACACACACACACACACACACACACACACACACTCTCTCATAGACATACAAACAAACACACACACACACACACACACACACACACACACACACACACACACACACACACACACACACACACACACTCTCATAGACACACACACACACACACACTCTCTCTCTCTCTCTCTCTCTCTCATAGACACACACACACACACACACACACACACACACAGACACACACACACACACACACACACACACACTCATAGACACACACACTCTCTCTCACACACTCACACACACTCATAGACACACTCATAGACACACACACTCTCTCTCACACACTCACACACTCTCTCTCATAGACACACACATACACACACACACTCTCACAGACACACACACACACTTACACACATCTTTCATAGACATACAAACAAAAAACACACACACACTTACACACACTCTTTCATAAATACACACACACTCACACACACTTTCTCATAGACATACAAACACACACACACACACACACACACACACACACACACACTCTTGTGCTAACGCTGGTCTGCATGTGTCAGCTAGTTCTGAACCAAAAGAGGAATTCCAGAGTTCCACAACCATCAGCATGAACCAGTGCTTAATAATATGAGACGCACCCTTACACACACACACACACACACACACACACACACTGATGAATGTGTCTGATCATGTTTTGTAATGAATAGATGTTCACATGTTCTACAGTGTAACATAGTTTACAGCTTTGCATAACTACAAAAATACAACATTCACACTCTTTTACATGGCTGACAATCTCTTGATTTCAGTTCTCACTTTAAAGGCACAACATGTAAGATTGTTTTTATTAAAATATCCAAAAACCACTAGAACAGTGTTATATATTTTGCTAACTTGTGTATTAACATTATCCCAAATGTTTCGAAGAATGTTTAAATCCAAAGAAATAAACAGTTTTGTTTTGTAGAAAACATAAAGAATGTAATAAACTCTCTCACTCTCGAAACTCAACTTCTCCAAAAGAGACATTTTTGGGGTTCTAAAATAGATAACATTCACTGGAGGAAAACATGGTTATTACCATATAAATACTGTACACCCAACAAAGTGAAAGAAGTGCATTTGAAAATTTTGCATAATTTATACCCTTGTAATGCTTTTGTGTCGAAATCTTGTGATGTAGCTGATTTATGCACCTTCTGTAAAAATGAAAGTGAAGGTGTTTGTCATTTATTTTTCTCATGTAATGTTTCATCACTTTTATGGGAAGAGTTGAGTTCCTATTGTTTTTCTAAAGTTAATTTGAACTGTAAGTTACACATTAAGGATGTTGTTTGCTTCTGTAAAAACCAAAACAAATCTTCAGAACTTTCTTGTCCTTGTGGGAAAATTCTATTTTCACAAACAAAGGTTTCTTAAGAAAATACCTGATTTTATAGATTTCTTATGTGAAGTGGAACATTTAATCAAATCACTAAGAGTAATTAACAACAAAAAAAAATATTTATTTTTTGAAGAGATATGATGAGATATTTCATGTACAGTGATTAATACTTTTTTTGGTGTTTTTTTTGTTTGTTTATTTGTTTTTAAATCCTCTTTTCTTTATTTGTTCTGTTCCTGCCTTTCTTTGTGTTCTTAAAAAGCTATTTAAATGTTTCTTCATCTTTTAACAGTCAGTCAACTTTTTTTTCTTTTCTCTCTCTCTTCTCTTCCATATGTTCAGATGACATTTGATGTCTTGTTGATACATTCTGTGTAATGTATGCAAACTTGCATTTCATTAATGTCCTCTCTGAAAAGTTCCAGAACCACTGCAATGTTCTGGGTGGTTGCTAGGGTGGTCTGGATTGTTTTGATGTGGTCGCTAGGGTGGTCTGGGTGGTTGCTAGGGTGGTCTGGATTGTTATTAAGAGGTTGCTAGGGTGTTCTGAGTGGTTGCTAGGGTATTCTGGGTGGTTGCTAGAGTGTTTAACAGCTCGTAGGGAGTAATACTGCTTAGTAAGTTAGTTTAAGGGGGAAAATTAAACTGCTGGCATGTTTATATCTACCAGAAGACTAACACAATCTGGTTGAAGTGCCTCAGGTCAGCATGAGCATTAGTAATAGCGATGGTTGAGTTAGCAAACACAGTTAGTGAAGCATTGTGGGGAAATCCCTGCGCTGATGCATCCGTCACACACGCGCGTAAGTTACTGCATCTCACCTTAATATGTAAAGCCCTAAAAAAAAAAAAGGTTTGAAAGATAATGTGTGAGTTCTTCACATTCTGTGTCATAAACGCAGGTGTGTCTGTCTGTGTTTACCCATCGCTGACTAGCCCTCCATTACCAGATCTCACAGGTTATTTCACAGATAAATAATTAACCCGAACAGCCGTTAATGAGCGTGCTGATGGCCTCAATCATATCAGTGTGAATTCTGATCGAATCAGTAAGCGCGTTCAAATGCGTCACAATCTGACCGCACTGAACATCCATGATCCTCTGCAGCCGTCTCAACACGCCCGACGCAATAAACCCCCCGCTGCGGGAAATTTGCATGTGCGTTAGATTGCGCAAATGTTCTCTGCGTTGTGGTTTTCAAAGTTTCGCTGTTGTGCATGTTGTATCTGAACAGAGGAAGTTCACATCAGGGTAGCTGTGACTTCAAGGGCGTCCTGTGATTGTGTGAATATAACGACAAGATTCCTGTCTAACAAACACACTGTGCTGAGCTCAAACCCAGCTCACTCTGACACTTGAGTCTTCTTGTGCTGGTTGGATTGTTCTTGTGTTCAGGCTGGTTCCCAGGAGGAGGTGGCGAGGAGCGCGTGACTCCTCCCTCAGCTCAACACTGACCGTAAATGACGCTCCAGTAAGACATTTCTCAAGAAACTCAAACAGGCTGGTGCTGTCAATCATTGGCTCTTTGTTTGTGTTTTAGAGGCCCGCGCTGTGATCAGGCGCACTGATAATGTGTGTGTGTGTGTGTTTATCTGTGTGTGTGTGTGTGTGTGTGTGTGTGTGTGGGTGTTTAGCGGAGGCGGATTCATGCAGATACCTGCGAGAGGATCGGTGCATTACTGCTCCTGTGTGCTTCCAGAGGAACCTGTGAATCTGACTCAGGCACAGATCGATCCTGGAGCTCAAACCGTAGAGCATGCGCTTGCAACCGAGCTTACAGGCTCGATTCCCAAGGAATGCATGAACTGTTCAAATATAGGCTACTCGATATCCTCATTGCACACACACACACACACACACACATACACACGAACACAAACACACACAAAAACACACACACACACACACACACACATACATACATACATACATACAAACACACATTTATTTATTTAGAGTGAATAAAAAGATAAAATAACACACACATACATAATACATATAATTTATAATATACAATATAATTGATGTATTTTATAAACAAATTGTTATTTTTTCTGATGTTTCAGCAGCTGATATCAGATTTCTGTGTAATTATGAACTGTGTTTTCCTGCTCACTGAAATAAAGATAAAGTCATAAAGTCTCAGGGACTCGCTGCAGTGTTTTAATGAAACGTGGGCTGGTTGCCATGACAGCGTGACGTCAAGCTGCTTTAATGACTGGGCTTTATTACATTACAGGGAAAAGCCCAATAAAACTATGTGTGTGTGTTTATGTGTGTGTTTATAGTTGTGAGGACCAAATGTCCCCACAAGGATAGTAAAACCTTACATTTTTGACTTTGTGAGGACATTTGGCCGCTCCTCACAAGGGAAATAAATTATTAAAAATACAAAATGTAGTTTATCTTAAAATGCAAAAAGGCTTCTTGGAGGGGTATGTTTAGGGGCAGGGTTAGAAAATATTGTTAGGTATACAGAATGAGTTTTTTTGAGAAAGTAAAAATGCACAAAGTTTCCTTTTAGGGTTGGTGTAGGGTGATAGAATATACAGTTTGTACAGAATAAAAACCATTACGCCTATGGAATGAACCCACTTTCCACAAAAACAAACATGTGTGTGTGTGTGTGTGTGTGTGTGTGTGTGTGTGTGTGTGTGTGTGTTTGTTTGTCTGCTTCTACAAATGACAAACATATATAAATGACACAAGCACCGTGAGTTTGGACTAGAACTCATTGACTCAGAATCACTCGTGAGTCACTCTGAGTACAGTAGAGACGCAGCTGTGTGTTTTGTGTGTGTTGACTGTGCAATTATTCATTAAAGGGATAGTTTACCTAAAGATACACATTCTGTCATCCTTTATTCACCCTCATGTTACTTCAGATCTGAATGACTTATACAGAATTTAACACCAAAGAAGATAAACTGAAGAACTAAACCCCACTGACTTCCAAATTTAGGAGACATTTTTCTAAATATCTTTTTATGTTTCACAGAACAAAGTCATACAGGACATGGTTATTTTTTTGGGTGAGCTGCCCCTTTAAGGCTCCTCTTGTGTTAGTAACGGTTGTCTCGGTGAGTAACGGCCCGGAGCGGCTCACAGGTAACGGCTCGCAGAACTCACGGATTAATAACGGAATGAATGG
This sequence comes from Cyprinus carpio, assembly GCF_018340385.1. Lineage (NCBI taxonomy): Eukaryota > Metazoa > Chordata > Actinopteri > Cypriniformes > Cyprinidae > Cyprinus > Cyprinus carpio. The sequence goes on along the minus strand of NC_056581.1, from coordinate 19,744,075 downwards.
AGATGTTGAGAAACACACAGGTCATCACATGCAGACAGACACTAATGAACACCTCTCATGATCCTGACGGCGCGGTTACTGCACGTTACACAGACGTTTATGGGTTTATTGACTGTGTGTGAGTTTACAACCACAGTAACTCAGACATTTAACGTCACTGCCTCGTTACGTTCATAAGGGCTTTTCACACTGCGTCGTTCTGAACCCCATTTAAAACCGCGGTTATGAAACCCGCTCCATTGAGAGAATGACGCGCGCTTCACGTGCTTCACCGTTTATAAACGGTAGTTTCAACATTTGAGGGAGAAAATAAAAGAACGTGTCAATTGGAGTTAAGAAGAGTTTAGTTATTACCTAAATAGAACAAAAATTCAACCAAGAAAAATGACCCATAATTATAATTCACTCTTCATATAGATTCAATATCATATTTGAAATCACCAATGAAATCTAACAACAACTGTCTCATAAATGTTGTTTCCTTTGCTCAAATAGCGTTAAAAAGCTTATTTTTCAGGCCAGACCAATCAGTGCGCATGCCAGTTCTATAGCAACCGGGACTTATAATGGTAGCTGAAGTGAAGCGTTGACTTTACCGATTGGCTCTTATACTCAGAAGGCGGGGCTTCCTTTCATAGAGCAGCCATATAGACCCCTTAATCGTCTACGTCACTGTGACGTCACCGCTCTAGCTGGAGGCAAAACATAAGGAAGAACTCATAGCAGGCGCGCTAAAAGTTTGAGGTTTTGACTTTAAAATGCCGTCTTGTTGTGTTTTTGGCTGCCAGAATAGAAGGAACAGCACTTTTTGTTCAAAACTAAAGTTTCACCAGATCCCGGCCGACATTCCTTCACAGAAATCAAGAAGACAATTGTGGTTGAATGCAATACGGCGTACAGACTAGACAGAGACGATCATAAATAATGCTCGTGTTTGCAGTGCACACGAACCACCCGAAAGTAATTCATATGTTGTCTAGGAAATATCCAAAACCTGGTTAAAATGTTTCCAATGAGAACAAGATACAAGAACTACACCAGGCTTAGCTAAAAATAAATAAATAAATAAGTTAGGCTACTGTAATGTTATCCACTGGTCATTATATTTTGGTCAGATAACCAGTTTGGTCAGTGAACTGAGTGATCAACTGAATTAATTGATAAATGTATGCTAACTCCCACTTTTTTTATTATTATTTTTTTTGTCACGGTCCCGCAGAGTCAGTGACTGTACATATTCAGACTGTTCCGAACCTTCTTCTGCATCCATGTTTAATAAATCCCTCCTAAAACGTGCTAGTTTACGCTTGTCAACATTGCGTCCGCGTCTCTTTTTGCCTCCAGCTAAGCCCCGCCCACCCGGAGACGTTGCAATGTTTACAAACTTTTAAGGGGTCTATTGAGCGTTGCATTTTTCCCCATTCAAAACCCTAGATATGTACAGGTAGATGCCCCATTCAACTGCACCAAACATGTAGACGCATCCGCTATCTCACAATAGTCAGCTTGACGTCATTCACCAGAATATTCATATCCTGCACAGCCGATGGTTGTAAAAGAAGAAACGGGACAGCCTTTCACAGATGAGAATATGTTGGTTTGTGTTTCTAAATGTATAAACTCAATATTACAAGTTTTGAAACAGTGGTAACTTATGTTACTGTTATAGTGAATGACGTCAAGTTGACCCTTCGAGTATTACGTATAGCGGCCCATAGTAACAGTTGCTAATGAAGGATCTACATATACATATCTATGTTCAAAAGTATTCGAGCGACACGTCTTGGGTGTTCTGTAGTCTTTGGTAATAGTAGGATGCCTAATGCTAGGGCCCTTACGTCAACATGTCACGTGCTGCGTTCATCCAATCAATGACACTAACATTGCAAATATGCAAATAAGAAAGTTAACCCAGCCTTTTTAACCCAGGATTAAAGATGCGTTCACTCAATGGTGAAATTACTGTAATGTCAAGGTTTCAACAAGTAAAAACATGTTCCTGTGGCTCAGTGGTAGAGTATTGCGTTATCAGTGCAAAAGGTTGTGAGTTTGATTCCCAGGGAACACATGTTAGATAAAAAAAAAAATGTTAGCCTGAGTGCACTGTAATTCGCTTTGGATAAAAGTGTCTGCTAAATGCGTAAATGTAAAAAGTGCTTATGTCCTCGTAGAACTCATAATCGTAACTACAATAGGACTTTTTTTTTTTAACTCCTACAAATGACCGCTGTACCACCTGACCACTGCAGATTCATTAAAGCAGTGTTCACACCATACCGTAATTACGAGATAGCAACGTGTGTGTTCACGTTCTTGGTTCAGAATGAAGAACAGACAGTCCAATTTATTTGATATTTGTAACATTACATATACAGTGGGTACGGAAAGTATTCAGACCCCCTTAAATTTTTCACTCTTTGTTATATTGCAGCCATTTGCTAAAATCATTTAAGTTCATTTTTTTCCCCTCATTAATGTACACACAGCACCCCATATTGACAGAAAAACACAGAATTGTTGACATTTTTGCACATTTATTAAAAAAAAACTGAAATATCACATGGTCCTAAGTATTCAGACCCTTTGCTCAGTATTCAGTAGAAGCACCCTTTTGATCTAATACAGCCAGAGTCTTTTTGGGAAAGACGCAACACGTTTTTCACACCTGGATTTGGGGATCCTCTGCCATTCCTCCTTGCAGATCCTCTCCAGTTCTGTCAGGTTGGATGGTAAACGTTGGTGGAGAGCCATTTTCAGGTCTCTCCAGAGATGCTCGATTGGGTTTAAGTCGGGGCTCTGGCTGGGCCATTCAAGAACAGTCACGGAGTTGTTGTTGTGAAGCCACTCCTTCGTTATTTTAGCTGTGTGTTTAGGGTCATTGTCTTGTTGGAAGGTGAACCTTCAGCCCAGTCTGAGGTCCTGAGCACTCTGGAGAAGGTTTTCATCCAGGATATCACTGTACTTGGCCGCATTCATCTTTCCCTCGATTGCAACCAGTCGTCCTGTCCCTGCAGCTGAAAAACACCCCCACAGCATGATGCTGCCACCACCACGCTTCACTGTTGGGACTGTATTGGACAGGTGATGAGCAATGCCTGGTTTTCACCACACATACCGCTTAGAATTAAGGGCAAAAAGTTCTATCTTGGTCTCATCAGACCAGAGAATCTTATTTCTCACCATCTTGGAGTCCTTCAGGTGTTTTTCCATGTGTCTTGTACTGAGGAGAGGCTTCCGTCGGGCCACTCTGCCATAAAGCCCCGACTGCTGGAGGGCTGCAGTGATGGTTGACTTTCTACAACTTCCTCCCATCTCCCGACTGCATCTCTGGAGCTCAGCCACAGTGATCTTTGGGTTCTTCTTTACCTCTCTCACCAAGGCTCTTCTCCCCCGATAGCTCAGTTTGGCCGGACGGCCAGCTCTAGGAAGGGTTCTGGTCGTCCCAAACATCTTCCATTTAAGGATTATGGAGGCCACTGTGCTCTTAGGAACCTTAAGTGCAGCAGAAATGTTTTTGTAACCTTGGCCAGATCTGTGCCTTGCCTTTGCTCTGACATGCACTGTGAGCTGTAAGGTCTTATATAGACAGTGTGTGGCTTTCCTATCAAGTCCAATCAGTAGAATCAAACACAGCTGGACTCAAATGAAGGTGTAGAACCATCTCAAGGATGATCAGAAGAAATGGACAGCACCTGAGTTAATATATGAGTGTCACAGCAAAGGGTCTGAATACTTAGGACCATGTGATATTTCAGTTTTTCTTTTTTAATAAATTTGCAAAAAATGTCAACAATTCTGTGTTTTTCTGTCAATATGGGGTGCTGTGTGTGTGTACATTAATGAGGAAAAAAATTAACTTAAATGATTTTAGCAAATGGCTGCAATATAACAAAGAGTGAAAAATTTAAGGGGGTCTGAATACTTTCCGTCCCCACTGTATACGAATTGTAGTGTTTCTAGTAAATGTATAGAATGTTTAATTGTAGTAAAATGACGGTTGTTTGGTTAAGTGCCTGTGGATGAGGTGTCTTTAGCTGTATCATCATTAGATGGAGATGCTGCAGAACTGGTTACTGAACAGATAATAATCAGTTTCATTTCTCATTCTTTCCTGTCTCAGATACGCTCCTTCTGTGTTCATACGCTGATAAATCATCTCTCATGGTGTCTGTAATCAGCTATTAGCTCTTCACAGGAACAACATACGATAACACACTCATCAGTCAAGCATGTGTGTGTGTGTGTGTGTGTGTTTCAGGCCATATGTAGAGGGCAGGTGTGTATCGAGAGCATCAGTTAAGTCTTTATGATGAGTGTTGACTCAGCTGTGTGTGTGTGTGTGTGTGTGTGTGTGTTTAATGTCTGAGAGCTACTGGTTAAACACACTCAACCAGAATCTTCTGTGAGTCACTAATGCAGCCTCTCAACCAGGGGTCCGGGGTCCACTAGGGCCCTCAAGACAAATAAACAAATATAGTTCAGGCATGAAACTTAACTAATCACTAATTGGCTCATTAAACACTGTGGCACCAGCCAATCAGGGGTGCGCGATTATGAAAGCTTATTTCATCCCTCCTCCTCCCCAGCACCACCTGTACAGATCTGCTTGGCGTTCTACATTTCCTGCAGCAGCCTTCCTTTGTTATTTTGGCCTAAGCTGAACAAATGATTGTATTTGCTCAGCAGCGTAGCAGATCTCATCCGGCAAAATCAAGCTGATGTATATTTCATGCCCAGGCCGATAAATGCTGATTGAAATAATCACTCAGAGTTGTCACGACTGAACTAAAAATCACATGATTCACCTTCTCAACATCTGTTGTTTTTTCATTGAAGAACTGTGATTCACAGCCTTGGAAAATCAGCCTAAATGAGGAAGTTTGATTTCCAAATAGTGATTTCTAGAGCTAGAAAATTTATGGAAATTAATAAAATACAACAGATTGAGCTCTTAAAATTCTGGGATCCTACAATGTACAGAAACTAGACTAAAATAAGGTTTTTTTATCCTACTTGGGATCATATATTGTTGAATGTTGTGCCTGGAGTCAAAAAAAAAACTCGAGAAGCGCTGATCTGATTTCTTACACAAACCACAACAACATCAAAAAAACACAAAACACACACACACACACACACCTATTCAGAGAAAAACGGCTGCACACGTCACATCATTTAACGAGAATTTATTTGTTGACTTTCACAAATACTTGGCAGCGTGTTCATGACATAAAGATGCACGTCTGAACAGATTCTCATGAGTCAAACACACCGATCCTGCTGAACATGTTTCCACCGGTGTAAAGCCACGCTTCAGAGGACGTTCAGCACTGCCTCGACTCTCTTAAAAACACCTGAACCGATCAATAAATCTCTCCATCATAACGCTCTTCTCATATTCATTTGTCAAAATAGATCTGCTCTTAAGAGCAACTGTATATAGAAAAAAAACAATCAAATACAAACACACTTACAGACACAGTGATGAATAGTCACATTGTTTCTGTATAAATTCTCATAATAATAATAATAATAATAATAATAACAATCCTGCGTCTCTACAGTAACGCAGATGTAGACCGTAGAAGTCTGGAGTAAATATACAGCATAAATGTACAGTTAAACAGTGGTTCTGATCCTGAAAGATCTTCAGTGTACGAAACGAAAGCAGCTTTCAGTTCTGCGTCTGGCAAACGCCTCGGAGCTTTGGTAAACGTAAACATTCAGACGTGAAACCTCCACGTCCCTTTGGCCTGAGCGAAAACCAGCAACTATACAGAACACCTCCGTAGTCCAGCGAGACTCGAATAAATACACAGATCGTCTCACGAACAGCGGTTTCTACTGAAACACTCACAAAATATACAGGAATATCAGGAAAAACAGAAGCGGTCGCAAAATCCTGGACCAACATTGGACATCGAATCAAAGCTAAAAGTGATTGAGTCTCCGTCAGAAAGGCCACCAGATGTGATCCGAACCTGAACATCCAGTTCTGAATAAATGAGATCAGCACTCGTTCTCAGAGAGGCGTCGATAAGGCGATCCCGGAAATCAAACTGGCTTTGGTCTCGTCAGGAATCGCCTGGTTCAGGGAACACCGCGAGGAAAGATCGAGTCCAGTGTCAAGTGTTTAAAAGTGTCTTTAACGCTCGGCTGACCGAAGAACCGCAACCAGAATCGCGCTCCGGCCGCTCCCCGCAAACAGAGACCTCCTCTGAGGTCTGGACGTGACGCAGGTTTGCCGCCGCCGCTTCAGTCCTCGGTGTCCGGCTGCACTCCCAGCATGCCGTGCAGCTCGTCCACGGTGTATCCCAGCAGGTTCTGCAGGTCGCAGACGAAGCGGTACACGTAGCGCTTCCCTGACGTCTTGTGGATGATGTTCTTGTCGTAGTAGTAGCGCAGGCCTCGGCTCAGCTTCTCGTAGTTCATCTTGGGCTTGTTCTTCCTCTTCCCCCAGCGGCGCGCCACCTGACGCACAAGAAACAGCGAGCTTACATCACACCACCATGAAACATCTAGACGCTAAAGCGGTTTCGGCTCGGGTCCTCACCTCGTCGGGGTCGGTGAGCTTGAACTCCCAGCCGTCTCCGGTCCAGCTGATGATGCTCTGACAGCTCGTGTCCGTCAGCAGCTCCAGCAGGAACTGCCACAGCTGGATGGGGCCACTTCCTGTTCAGCACCAATGATATACAGTTGAAGACTCACAGACACAAACATTCATATTCATGATAGTTTTAGACATGTACGCAAATTCGCATCAGGTATTAATTTGGAAAAACGCAACAAAAAGAGTTTTTAAACTCAGTAGATTAAACTCTGAATTCTCTACATGCAACTGAATTTGAAACAGTTAACTAGTGAGAATCCATTCATTAAAAGTTAAGAATTTTCACTATTTGATGTATTATTCCGATCAAGTAGGTATTTATTATTAATAAATATGCATTGATAATGATTAATAAATATTCTTATTTTAAATGGGTTAGAACAATAATAAAAAAAAATGTATGTATTTTTCCTATCAATGCATATTTTAAATACAGGCTAGAATAATAAATCCAGATATTCATTATTAAAAAATAAAATAAATTAAAAAAATAATAGTTTTAATATAAATGCATATTTTAAATAGAGATTAAAAAAAATATTATTTAATAATTTATTATTAATAAATATGAATATTTTTACTAGTGGTTAGAATAGTACATCTGAATTTTTATTATTTTTAAATATAATATTTTTTAATTGGAGTTAGAATAATAAATCAGATTTTTTTTAAAATAAATATTATTATTTTGTTTTTATTTCAATGCATATTTGAAATGAATGCAATAATTTTAATATCAGTTAATTAAAAATAGTTATATTAAAATTGGAATAGTTTTTCTACCATTTACTGAACAGCAAAATTGATATGCATCCAAAATGTACCAACTTTCTCCCTCCAAAACTGTTGAGTGAACTGTTAGTGGAAACGAGGTGTTTCTTTACACAAGCGCAGCTAAAGCTAGCGTCAGCTGCATGAAGGAGACGCACCGGTGAATCCGGCCAGCACGGCAGCGGGGATGACGGGTTTGCCCTGCTCCAGCGGCTCGTTCCTCTCCTGGACGTAGTCTTTGAAGGACAGGCCCTGTTTGCCGAGGCCCAGCGGAGCCACGCCGAGCTCCTCCTCGAAGCTGTCGTAGGACGGGACGCGCTGGGCGTCGGCGAGGGACGAGTGGCTCCCCCAGGAGCGGAGGACACTCTCAGAGCCATCCACACTCTCCACACTCTCCACCGACGTCTGCTCGCCGGACGAGACTGTGGACAAACAAACAGAGCACTCGGTCACCACACGGCCTCCACGAGCTCAGCCGGCCGTGACACAGACAGACACGCGGAGAGACCTGACCTGCTGCGCCGGGACGCGGAGACGCTTTCATGCAGCTGAAGCTGACGGTGCTGAGCTGAGGTCTGGAGTACAGGGACAGCTGACCACACTCCTCAGACGTCTCGAAGAGCTCCCGCAGGAGACTGCTGCGACAATCAGGAACCGTCAGAGAACACTCCTCCAGACCCACACCTTCACACACACACAAAAACATTTGTTTAAATATGCAAATGAGGCACTGTCTAATTAAATACAGTACAGACCAAAAGTTTGGAAACATTACTGTTTTTAATGTTTTTGAAAGAAGTTTCTTCTGCTCATCAAGCCTGCATTTATCTGATCAAAAATACAGAAAAAAAAATGTAATATTGTGAAATATTATTACAATTTAAAATAATTGTTTTTAAATTTATTATACTTTAAATTATCATTTATTTCTGTGATGCAAAGCTGAATTTTTAGGATCATTATCACATGATCCTTTAGAAATCATTCTAATATGATGATTCATTAGCAAAGTTGGAAACAGTTCTGCTGCTTAATATTTTTTCAGAACATGTGATACTTTTTTAGGATACTTTGATGAATAAAAAGTAAAAAAAAAAAAAAAAAAAAAAAGAAGCTATGTTTTTAAAATATAAATATTTTGTAATAACAATATACACTACTTGTCAGTAATTTGGGGTCAGTAATTATTTTTTCTTTCTTTCTTTTTTTTTTTTAAATAAAAATCAATACTTTTATTCAGCAAGGATGTGTTAAATTGATAAAAAGTGATAGTAAAGAAAATATATTATTAGAATATATATTATTAGAATTTTTTTTTTTTTTTTATGCATGAATGCAGTTCTTTTTAACCTTTTATTGATCAAATATATTAGACAGCAGAACTGTTTCCAACACTCATAATAAATCAGAATATTAGAATGATTTCTAAATGATCATGTGATAGACTGGATGTTACATGTGACACTGAAGGCTGGAGTAATGATGCTGAAAATTCAGCTTTGCATCACAGGAATACATTATTTTTTTTAAAGTATATTCAAATAGAAAACTATTATTTTAAATTGTAATAATATTTCACAATATTACTGTTTTTTTCTGTATTTTTGATCAAATAAATGCAGGCTTGATGAGCAGAAGAGACTTCTTTCAAAAACATTAAAAATAGTCATGTTTCCGATGAAGCCAAAAATAAAAAACCAAGTGGATTGTGGATTTCTCTTTTTTTATTATTTTTTATTATTTTATATGAATGAAATATGAACAAACCTTCAGAATATAGAGAAGAATAAAACTGTAAAGTCTGAGGTGTTTAAAATAACAAACTGAAGTCTACAGACAGAATATAGAGAAGAATAAAACTGTAAAGTCTGAGGTGTTTAAAATAACAAACTGAAGTCTACAGATGCAATTAGATAAAGTGCAATAAAAGAAACTCTTAAATGTGTATTTGGGGTGTTTCTGAAAGAAGAGACACGAGACAGAAGCAGAAACTGAGCAGTGCACAAAAAAAGAAGTGGTTTTGTGTGTAGTGTGTCGCTTTAATTCACTCTATTCTCAGCTAAAGCTTAGATTCTGTCCAGAACAGATCTAATAACACACATGAACACCAAAACAACAGACTTACTGCTCGTCCAGCTGCCCTCGCGACTCAACACTCCGGCCGCTTCCTGCTCCTGACAGCCTACAGGAAGTAAAGCACATCCAATCAAACATGAGCCCACAGCTGGCCAGTCAAAGTCTGAGACCGGAGTGCTCCGTTACCTCTCATCATCTGCTCCAGGTGCTCCCACAGGATATCACCCACGAAATCCGGAGCCAGATCCAGGAACCCGTCCTTTCCCAGGTCGCACAGCTCCTGTCCGCTCATGTCAAACCTGAAGAAGCTGATGTTGGTCAGACTGAACTCTCCGGACGCCCAGTACAGCCACTGCAGGACGTGCTGCTTCGTCCACTTGCGCGGGTCTGCGGGACAGAGAGAGCGTTACGAACACATCCGTCCTCGAGACGGACAGCAGAGATGAGCAGAGACTCACTGTTGGAGATCCCGCAGACACGCTGCACCTTGGAGAAGCCGTTAAAGCTGTCCTTCAGCGCCTGACTGACCACGGCTTTACTGCAGGGGGTCAGCAGAGGAACCGAGCACACGCCGGCATCTGAAACACACGTGAGACCTGTGTCAGCTCACACACACATACAGCTGTGTGACGTCAGTGGCGTGTGTTTTATTCACCCTGAGAGAAGCGGTCCAGACCGGACGGGACCTCCTGAGCGGCCTGCTCCTCCTCGACCGGATAGAAGCCCGAGAACAGAGACATGGGGTCTTCAAACAGCTCAAACGCTGCCTGACGCTGAGACAAACAAAACACAAGATCATTTAAACATTTACATCACATTACACTCCCTAACTACAGCGATAAACTTCAGACTGACGAAACTGGAGTTCAGACCGGCGCAGGCCAGAACACCAGAGGACACGCCTCACGCATGACATCATCACAATCTGCCAATGGCAGCGCATGACCATATATGGCCTTCCGGTTCCGTGCCAGCCCCAGCTGACCTCCAATGACTCTACAGCAGCCCTGTCTCGTCCAATCAGAGCGCAGCACAGACCCAGGCCCGATCTAAATTCACACACACACACTCACACACACACACACACACACATACACACACACACTCACCTTTAGTGTGTTTCTGAATCCAGGTAAAAGAGGCTCCATGTTACACATTGTGATCTGAGACAGCAAAAATAAACATTTATTAGCATTTAACTACTAAGTAATAATAATAATAATAATAATAATAATAATAATAATAATAATAAAAATAACAATATTCCACAAATGTACAACTCCTTCCAAGTAACGTTAAGTGTCAGTGAGTTCATGTAGATAGATGTGTGTGTGATCAGAAGTGAATCAGTAAAGTTTCCTTCGAATCAAACGTGAATGTGATTCATGATTCATGAGTCACTGATGATCGAGCGCGAGAGAATGTGATTCAGCTTGATATATACATTATATAACAGATTACAGTAATGATTCGAATCAGGCAGTGTTCGTTTCACAGCTGCAGAGCGACAGAATACAATCAAATAAATACAAATAAAGAGAATGAACGCGATCGGGTTGCTCTGTGAATCGTGTTTATGTCTGACGCTGAAAGCATTGATGGGTTTGAGCGCTTCTCACCTGTTGAGTTCTCGAAGAGATGTTTGTTTTACTGCTCTGGTGTTCCCAGCTGCGGCGCGGTGAGTGGATGGGTTAGTTAACGCTGCTCTGCGGTGTGCGGGTGGGTTAGTTAACTCGATCAGGATGCGTCTCTCGTCTGTGCGCGCGAGTTTATGAGCGAGTTCAGCGCGCGCGGCTGATGATGGAGGTGGGAGTGGCTAATGAAACAACAGAGCGCGTTCACGGGAGCCCCGCCAGGCAGGGTTGCCAAGTCCTTGGTTTTCCCGCGGAATCGGGTTGCTGTAAGACTGTTGCCGCGGGTTGAAGCGACACCAATAATGTGGTATTTTTCCCCTAGAATGCGAATTACTAATGAAATCCTGCCAAAACATGTATTTTACATGTTTTTTACCCATCAGAACGCCATTGGGTTAGGTTTGAGTAGCAGTTAGGGGGATTTTTGTTGTGAAAACCTGGCAACCCTGACTGAAGCCAACACGAACTTTTTGCCACACCTGAAATTCACTGCCATGAGACTCGTGTGCTTTATTTTATTAAAAACAGGCAGAACGAACTGGTGAAAAAAATCTAATCGCGATTTTTCTACTAAAAATGGGATTGCAATTGCGCTTTCTAATGTATTTTGAAAATAAATACATAAGAAATTATTATTATTATCAAATTAAACGAATAATTAAAGAAATATATCGCTATAATAATAGTAATATAGGCTAGTACAGAAAAAAATCGAGTATTTAATAAAATTTTTATTAAAATCAAATTACGTAGAGCTTTTATTTTGACGAAAAAGCGCAGGGAGCTTTTTTTTGTTATTTATTTTTGTATGCTAGATACAGCTACGCCCGGAAAGTAACTTTAAATTAAATTTGCTACCTATTATATTGAATTTATCAGCGTCTACACCTACCCCCGACAATAATGCAAATTACGCAATGTAGTGCGCATGCGCAGTGACTGGAGCTGCGTCACTTCTAGCCCGGTGTCAGATGCTTCTAATATTTGTTATCATGTAATTTTAATGTATTATCATAATCACAAACACACTTTACTGTTTACTGTACTTTGTTATTCTTCTTGTTACTACTAATTAAGTTACAATTAATGATCCGGAAGTCCACAGCTTGGTGGATAAGTGACCACATTTTTTTCTTTATTGAAATAATGATTAGAATAATTACATTAAAGTATTATATTATCCATGCCATGTTGATGCATTTATTATTATTTTTTTATTTTGGTTAATTTTCGTAAGGGAAGTTGTAAAAGTAAGTTAAGCAGCTTACATAACAGTTCACAGTTAACTGTGTAATTCGTCAGCTTATTTAGGCTAATAATATCCAAAAAAGCTACGGAATCATATAATCAGGGTGTTTAAATAAACTAAAATCTCACCTTTCAGAGCAGACACTGATAAGCATGTGCAGGTTCATCACTTTAAACCAGGGGTCATGTGTTTTTTTTTCTGTTTTTTCATATGCAGTGTGTAGAGAACTATCATTTATGTGACCTTTAATATTAAAAGTGCTGTTCAGATCCATGTAAAATGTCCTGTGGTACACTGATAGAGGCACTGAGGGAACTCATCATTAAAGGCATGTCTGCTGGCTCTCATGTCGACAGGACGAGTGCTGGACGTCTGTGTGTGGTGGAACAGTTTCCTCCCACACGCACTGATTATTCAGTGTGATGGCAGCAGATCTCCATCATGGCATCAGTCAGCACCTCTCCGTCAGGTCCTGCACAAACACATGCCTGAGAGAACCATATCAGCGGTCTCTGAAGGACAGGGAGGTGTCTGCTGTATCTGTGACTCATAATAACACAACAGCTTCGGGTAAACCTGGCCAGTCTCTGTTCTCCAGTGATTTATTAAAACACCTTAAGTTTACAGTTTTTCTTAATTATTACGAAATGCATTTGCAGTCTTACAGTAGCCTACATTGGTGTTATATGTGTTATAGACTAGTTTTTCTTCAAATGTAAAATGTTCTGCTATTTTAGTATCGAGATAATATGTTTTTGATTAATTAGATTTTATTTTCGGGGGGTTTTTTTTCAATTGTCTTTAATATTACAAGATTTATAACTATATAAGTTATCATTTTTATTTCAGTTGTAGTTTTAGTTATTTTAGTACTTAAAGGTAAAATTAAAAAAAATGAGGAATGTTGCCTTGGAAACTAGCAAAAACATAAGTTTAAGGCTTACTTTTTATATTGTCTTACATTTCAGTTAACATTTATTTTATTTCAAGTAACAAAAAAGTTTTAGTTAAAGTGAAATATAATAACCCTGACCGAATGTATTTTTTTGGATTGAAATATATGGAGGGCAAAATATTTTCAAATGCTTATAAAAACATACATTTATATTTTTTTAATATATTTTCAAAAATATACTAAATATGGAGAAAAAATGGTAGAAAATCTATTTTAGTAAATATATATATATAGTGGAAATTTTCATTTAAATTAAACTCAATTTGTGAAATTTGTGTATTAAATAAATTCAATGCACACAGACTGAAGTAGTTTAAGTCTTTGGTTCTTTTAATTGTGATGATTTTGGCTCACATTTAACAAACACCCACCATTTCACTCTCAACAAATTAGAATATGGTGACATGCCAATCAGCTAATCAACTCAAAACACCTGCAAAGGTTTCCTGAGCCTTCAAAATGGTCTCTCAGTTTGGTTCACTAGCTACACAATCATGGGGAAGACTGCTGATCTGACAGTTGTCCAGAAGACAATCACTGACACCCTTCACAAGGAGGGTAAGACACAAACATTCAATGCCAAAGAAGCTGGCTTGTTCACAGAGTGCTGTATCCAAGCATGTTAACAGAAAGTTGGCAAGGAAAAAGTGTGGAAGAAAAAGATGCACAACCAACCGAGAGAACCACAGCCTTATGAGGATTGTCAAGCAAAATCGATTCAAGAATTTGAGTGAACTTCACAAGGAATGGACTGAGGCTGGGGTCAAGGCATCAAGAGCCACCACACACAGACAGAGGAATTTGGCTACAGTTGTTGTATTCCTCCTGTTAAGCCACTCCTGAGGCGTCTTACCTGGACTAGGAGAAGAAGAACTGGACTGTTGCCTAGTGGGCCAAAGTCCTCTTTTCAGATGAGAGCAAGTTTTGTATTTAATTTGGAAACCAAGGTCCTAGAGTCTGGAGGAAGGGTGGAGAAGCTCATAGCCCAAGCTGCTTGAAGTCCAGTGTTAAGTTTCCACAGTCTGTGATGATTTGGGGTGCAGTGTCGTCTGCTGGTGTTGGTCCATTGTGTTTTTTGAAAACCAAAGTCACTGCACCCGTTTACCAAGAAATTTTGGAGCACTTCATGCTTCCTTCTGCTGACCAGCTTTTTGAAGATGCTGATTTCATTTTTCCCGCAGGATTTGGCACCTGCCCACACTGCCAAAAGCACCAAAAGTTGGTTAAATGACCATGGTGTTGGTGTGCTTGACTGGCCAGCAAACTCACCAGACCTGAACCCCAGAGAGAATCTATGAGGTATTGTCAAGAGGAAAATGAGAAACAAGAGACCAAACACTGCAGATGAGCTGAAGACCACTGTCAAAGAAACCTGGGCTTCATACCACCTCAGCAGTGCCAAAAACTGATCACCTCCATGCCACGCCGAACTGAGGCAGTAATTAAAGCAAAAGGAGCCCCTACCAAGTACTGAGTACATGTACAGAAAATGAACATACTTTACAGAAGGCCAACAATTCACTAAAAAATTTTTTTTTATTGGTCTTATGAAGTTTTCTAATTTGTTCTCATTGTAATCATCACAATTAAAAGAACCAAAGACTAAAACTACTTCAGTCTGTGTGCACTGAATTTATTTAATTACTGAAATAAATAAACTTTTCCACGACATTCTAATTTATTGAGATGCACCTGTATACATACATATATATATATATATATATATATATATATTTCTTTATTCTTTTTTTTTGCTGAATAAGAGTGGAGTTATCTCTGAACAGAATTTCTAGTTCACATCAGATCTAAATTATTTATTTAAGCTAATGGCAAAGGATTGAGTACAGTTGTCTAATTATCTTTGCACAATAACTAAATGTACTAAAATGTGGCTGGCCTATGAGTTGATCCTCAGTGAAATTGTGCAAAATCATCTATTCAGTTATCAAAATCTTACATGAATATTTCATAAATATATAAGACATGGAATGTTTGTGACGTCTGCTAAACTGACAAATGCTGACTTTATGACTTTACATGTAAAATGTGTAAAAATAGAGCACAAATGCAGCAAGTTATTGACGTACCAGAAACAAGCATGGATTTAACTGATCAGATCTCAGAAAGACTAAAATGTCTGAAATATGATGAACTGACTTCAGTTTAAATGAATATGGAGTGAAAGTGAGTAAACAAGCTTCCCTCTGAAGTTCTCAGTCTTGTGTTCTGCTGTTGGTTAAATGTCTGTCAGCAGTTGCATGAAGCAGATGTGTTTGACAGCTTTCAGAGGCTGCTGACCCCAAACAAACCCTGATTACACCAGTCCTGCAGCATGATTCTACAGTGATCGTGTATGATCTTATGTCCTCATATGAATATTTGTGTTTGTGTGCCTGTCGTTTGAAACGTTTGATCAGAACACCTACTTCTGTGTCCTGCTTTCTATCACATTGAGTGTTGCTTAGCAACCCGTGGCCTTCTCTTGTGTCTGTGACAGTGGCGTGTGTGAAAACTCACTCACTCACTCACACACACACACACACACACACACACACACACACACACACACACACACACACACACACGTTTGTTTTTGTGAATTGTGGGGACATCCCATAGGCGTAATGGTTTTTATTCTGTACAAACTGTATATTCTACTCACATAAAACTTTGTGCATTTTTACTTTTTTCAAAAAAACTCATTCTGTATGGTTTATAAGCATTTTGAAAAATGGGGACATGGGTTATGTCTTCATAAGTCACACATGTCCTCATAAGTCACCCTCTCCTTGTAATACCTGTGACATCCCCTGACATTATACAGAGTCCTGATATGTCCAAACACACACTCTCTCACACACACACACACACACACACACACACACACACACACACTTACACACACACACACACACACACGTATACACACACTTACACACACACACACACAAACACACACTTATACACACACACACTCACTCACTGTACACACACTACTCTCTCTCACCCATGACATACACACACGTATACAACACTCACTCACTCACTCACTCACACACACACGTATACACACACACACTCACTCTCTCACACACACACACACACACACTCACACACACACACACACACACTCACTCTCTCTCACACACACACACGCATACACACACACACCACTCACTCGCTTTACACTCACACACACACACACACACACACACACACACACTCACACACACACACACACGCACGCACTCACTCGCTTACACTCACACACACACACACACACACACACACACACACACTCGCTTAACTCACACACACACACACACACTCACTCGCACACACACACACACACACACGTATACACACACACGCAAGTAACCTTTTCTCGCTTTGGCCAGACAAAGTCTCTGAATGTGAGTGTTGTTATGGTGAGCAGAATCGCTGGTAACCATGGACACTGAATGTTTGTGTAGTGGTCATAACGCCTGAGGAGGTCAAGGAGAGAAACAAACACAGGACTGTACAGTTCTCCGGTGATTCTGAGCATCACTGACTGAATCTGAGTCAGAAGAGCTGCTGCAGATCTGAATCCATCACAACCACCAGAAGCTCATCTGTGTGTCTGTGGCGCCACCTGCTGGAGGAGATCAGATCAGATCAGTGTGTGTGTGTGTGTGTGTGTGTGTGTGTGTGTGTGTGTGTGTGTGTGTCCCATTCTCTGAACCAAACTCTCAGCAGTCTAAACCAATCTGTCAAATAAATCACTCTTTCTGCAGAACCTTGAAGGAGTTCAGGCAGTTTAGACACAGTTTGCAGATCTCATGCTCTCTTTTTGCAAAACTCTAAACACATTGTCACTCACTAAAACACAATTTGCACCGTGATAGACTTGTGATGCAAAACGCTAAACACAAGAAAGCAAAAGTTGTCATCATTTACACACAATAATTCAAAACTGTTACAGTTTTTTACGATTGCTTAAGCACAGTTTTGAAAACAGGGCCCGGTTTGTCAAAACACTACACACAATTAACACAACCCTACACCAAAGTAGCACAACACTTCAGATCATGGAACACTTTTGTCAAAACCATACACAACTTTATAAAAACAATATTTTGTTACCATACGAAACACACACATTTCATATGACTTTAATCTTTTTGAACCAGTTACACACTGCTGTTGCTAACCTAAAACACTTTTAGCAAGTCTAATTCTCAGTGATTAGAGTACTGTAAATGAAGTTTCTCCCTATTCCTCTTCCTGCACCACTGCCTTTCATTTCTGTTGAAGACAAAAATTCCCCTGTTAACTTTTATAGTGCTTACACCTTGATAGTTGAGTTTACAGTTCAGCACCTAAGTGTCTGCACACCAGATGGATGTGTTTGATCAATAGCTTCAGATGTGAAGTATTTTGGAAAGCAGTGTCTTGAAATGGCAAAGAAGTGACAATGTTAGATTTCTGTGTCTAATGTAGAGAAGTGTGTGTAGTGTTTTGCAAAAAGTGTGAGGCTGAGAATGTGCTTATAGTTGTGCAGATCTGGGCTGAGGTTTTTCTCTTTGCGTGTAAGGTTATTTTTAATTTTAGTGTGTAAGCAATCGTAAAAAACTGTAACACTTGTTTCTAAATATGTGAATGTACAAAATATAAGTCAGTCAGGCACAAGAACAGTTTCTTCCCCCAGGCAATCTCTCTCATGAACAGTTAAATGTTCCCCACTTATGCAATAAAAATGTGCAATATCCTTATTTTTTTTGTTACCCCTCCATCCAAGTACATCCCTGCATCTTACTCTATTCTATTCCATTATCATCTATAGCACAACTGTTCATACAAATTATTTATTAGCCATCTTTTTTTTTTTTTTTTTTTGTCTGTGTTGTTGTTGTCTCTGTGTACTGGAAGCTTATGTCACTAAAACACATTTCTTGTATGTGCAAGCATACTTGGCAATAAAGCTCTTTCTGATTCTGATTCTGATAAGCCAGTTCAACTTGTGATTTATTTTGTTTGTTTGTGTGTTTACAGTATTGCAAAATATTTACTATATACAATAAACAGGGTTTTCCATGAACTGGTCAATGTGTTCTCCATGTTTTAATGTAGTGTCTAATTATTAATCTTCATATATTATAGACTAATGTGTGTGTGATTTGAAAGCCTTGTTTGATTTTGAGTACATGTGAAATGGTTTGTGTGTGTGTGTGTGTGTGTGTGTGTGTGTGTGTGTGTGTGTGTGTGTGTGTGTGTGTGTGCGCTCCAAATTCCCGATCTGAATCAAATGATTCACGATTCGAGCGCTTCGAAACAGTGAATCGTTTCGGTTTAACTGATTTGGAGTTTCGGAAAAGCTTCATTTCACCCATCACTACGTGCTTTTTAAAAGTCATTACATCACTGATATATAATAGAGAATATATAGATCAGATCAGTGCATTCCATGCTATTCTGAAAATCACTCAGAGCGGTTCCAGTGTAAATGACTCACTCAATTGAATCGGTTCATCTGTTCCTCTTTTCAGTCATGTTTACTCGACACTGTCAGCTCTACTACTGGCTTAACTCGCTAGTTTCATGACACTAACTGAAATAATATTTAAAAAAGTACTATGTTTACAAATAAAATGACACATATATAATAACATCCATCACAAATCTAGAACATATTCAGGTGAGGTAACCGGTTTACTGCTAACTAGTGAAACACTGCATTAATATGAAGAGCTGCAGCTCAAAATACATGTTAGATGCTTTATGATCGAGTTTGTAGCTTAATTCTGTATATTTGAAATAGTTTGACACTGCAGTTCAGTTACTGACAGTTCAATAAGAAATCAGCTGAAAGCTTCTCAAACCTCTGAAGTGAATATTCAGATTTTTAGTATATATTGTAATAAATATTTGAGAAATGATTGTTGTATCTGTTTGTATGAGTCAATATAGAGGTGTGACCTATTTAAGATGTGGCTGAAATCACAATTTATTGACAATTCAGTAGTCTCTGGATATTAGGGACATGTCCAAGCGTCCATAACTAAATTCTACACCCTTGATATAATGTGACTGACTTTCATGTGTAATTAGGCAGTGAAATGTGAAACTTTACACACACGCACACGCACACACACACACACACACACACACACACACACACACACACACACACACACACACACACACACACACACACACACACACACACACACACACACACACACACAAACACACACACACACAGCAGCTCAATGGCTTCCAGACTTTAGTTCAATCTGCACTGTCTAGACTCTACGTTGCTCTTTTCTGTGCCTCCACACACACACACACACACACACACACACACACACACTCAACAGTACTAATCAGTGTTGTTATAGATACACCTGTAAACTACTTATAAGTGTAGTTATACTTGTACTATATTTACTGTTCCAGATACAGAAACCCCTGTGATCTCCTCAGATGCCTTCAGCATGAAGATATGAAGATGATTGTGTGTTTGTGCGTCTGAATCTGAATCCTGATTTATGAAAGCACACACACACACACACACACACTTACAGCATAGTGAGAATATTACGCCACACAATCAACTTGAATACACATCAGTGACAGACAGATAAATAGATAGATAGATCTGGTTCAACACAGATATATGATTTAGAGAATCAGAGAGTCTGATCTGACCGTGTCACATTCAAACATGAACATCATCATATCATGATTCTGATCTTACATTCACAGATGCGAGCTTCTGAGAGAATTCACAATCAGCAAACCCAAAATAAAGAGATTTGTGTGAAAGAACAACAGAGACTCTCATTCACAGTCGGAGCTGGAGAGATGGAGAGAGAGGTCAGAGTTAATGAGAGCCATCAATCCAGACAGACAGACAGACGAGGCTCTCTCTCTCTCTCTCTGTGTGTCTGTGTCTCTCTCTCTTCTATATTATTGCTCTTCTCTCGCCGTGTCTCTGTGTTTCTGGCAGACTGCAGGAATGTCTGGTACTTTAGGGACTCTGAAATGAGAGAAGCAGAAAAAAAGAGGGAATGAGGAAAGTTAGAGACTCGACCACAGAAATGTAAACATGTCTGGAGCTAAAATAACTGCGCTTTCATTGAAAACAGGGCTGGGAGCTACACCCTCGACACAAGAGCCATAAACTGACCCCAAACACACACACGTCACACTGCTGCTGCTGCTTCTAAACTCACTTCACTTCAGCAATCCATCACTGAACAACACTTCTTGTCTTACAGCATTTTGCCTCTCAAGTAAAATTATGACACTACAAACGCAAACACAAAAATCATATACGCCAAACATTATCATAAACTTTCACACGGCGCTAGCGTTCAAACGCGACCGTAATTCGAAAACTATTTTAGCACTGGAAAATTCGCTAGGCGGCAACTAAAGGAAATATTTGCCGTTACACACTTACCAGAAATAGCACCGGGTTATCATTGTTTGTTACCATGGCAACCGCTCGCGCGTCCGCATTGAATGCACGTTTTGTACAGTCGCCACAGTTCACACCTCACATATCTAATGCAATATTTGTGCAGCAGCGTCAACGTCGTAGCAGTCTTTTCAATTAAACAAAAAAAAAAACTAAATAAAGCATAATGGAAATTTTGTATGGGTGTTTGCATTTAAACAAAAAAATAAAAATAAAAAAAATCTTGCATAGGTTGTCTAAGGCTTTTTAAGTGAAGTATGTTTTATTTTTATTGCATATAAATTTGATTAGTTAAAATAAGAATTCATTTAGATGTGATTTAACACTATTTGCTTAAAGCTGTCTTGTGTTTGATAAGAAATTTTTTTTTATTCATCAATGTCTTCGCAAATATACACAATCACTGAAAACCGCCGCTTTTCGCATGTCTCCCATTGAAAAGAAGAAACTCGCGACTGCTGTGTCCCGCGTGAAGATGTGAAAAGTGACAAGATTACAAGAAATTATTTATTTAAATACTGACATTCGTATAGGAACAGTTGTAATCAAATAAGTTCCATTCATAATTATTCCCTTTTAATACGGTAGGTATAAAAGTTTGTACTAGTTAGTTCCTCCTATTGGATGTGCATTTCTATATATATTCAGTAATGTAAAACTCTATTTATAATATGATATTTTATTTGTTATTGTTTAATAATATTATTATTAGTATACAAATATATGCATTTATACTTTTTAAAAAAAAATAAAAATCTATATACATAGATTGCTTTACCATATCGAGCATCAGTGCGCAGTACGTACTGAGTGCGCGAGCGAGCGCGCGTGACGCCATGCTGTCCGTGTAGGGCGCGCGCTAGAGTTTGACACGCAGCCTCCGTCTGTTTTCTGTCTGTGATGCGCTTCACTTCAGCACGAGCTACCGTCACCGACGACATGCTGAGAGATTCGCGTCCGCATTCACATGGTGAGTTTTCTGCTGGACTGCTGAAGTTTGCTGCTGGTTTATGAGTGTTCTTCTGTTCTTCAGCACGAGAAACTTCTCCGTTCCTCTAGTTTTCACTCACTGACGAGTGCTGGAGTGTTCGTGCATGTGGTTATTAGTCTGTGCGACAGTAGAAGGAGGAATTATGACACTGTATTGATGTTACGGTGAAAATAAGTGACTATAATCCTGCATTAGATCTCAGGACGGCGACTGTCTGCGTTCACGAGCTTTAAGAGTGAGGAAAAGCTGTGTGACAACACTAAACTGAGTCAAAAACTCAAAGGTGACAGCTCAAGAGCAGCCTGAACACTGACCCCTGACCGGAGAGGTCAAGGGTCAAGTGATGCTCTGAACGGCCAGACATCAGATAGTCCTGATGTCAGAATAATGGGCTGAGATGTTGTTGAAGTTTGGCATCAGAGAATGAGTCGCTCTGTGTGGGTGCAGTGATAGAAGAAGCAGAGGCTGAAATCCATCTGTCCACCGGGAGTCCATTCTGTGTGTTTCACAGAGAACTTTCACTAATGGAAACTGGACCAGCTTATAGTGTTTATGCACATGTGAGTTACTGAAAGAAGTCTCGTCTGCTCAGCAATGCTGCGTCCATATGATCAAAAATACTGTGAAAATTCAGAAATATTTTTACAATTTAAAACAGCTGTTTTCTGTGTGAATCTCTGTTAAAGTGTAATGTATTTCTGTGATGCGCAGCTGTATTTTCAGCATCATTACTCCAGTCTTCAGTGTCACATGATCTTCAGAAATCATTCTAATATGATGATTTGATACTCAAGAAACACTTCTGATTATTATCAATGTTGAAAACAGTTGTGCTGCACAATATTTTTTTGTGGAAACTGATACATTTTATTTTTCAGGATTCACAGATGAATAGAAAGTTCAAAAGAGCAACATTTATTTGAAATAGAAATCTTTTGTAACATTATAAATGTCTTTACTGTCACTTTTGATCAATT
>NC_056581.1:19683847-19708847 GCF_018340385.1 Cyprinus carpio | reverse complement strand
CAAATATCTGAACATCCTTAAATCAAGAATCGTTTACTGCAGATGAGAAAAGATGAGAAGTCTTAATTTTCTAAAATGAAGTGAGTTTATGATTAAAACAAGAACAAATATCTCCCAGTGAGGAATGAAAACTTGTTTCCCTTTGAATTAAGTAGATTTTTCTGAGCCCACTGACAGATATTTGCTTTTGTTTTAATCATAAACTCACTCAGAGAACAAGCCTTCATATCTTTATGGATCTTTAGACATTTGCACTGAACAAAAATGCTGAGAAAGAACATCCTTATTTAGCCATTTGATCAAAAGGTATGGTAAAAGTTATTTCCGTATTCTAGTGAATGTGAGCAGAGCTATTCAATCGTAAAGCTTTTTTTTTTGTCAAATGAATTAAAAAGAAACAGAGATGTGGTGTGTTTTCAAACTAGTGTTTTAGACATTTAGATTTAGAGACCATATTGACATATTGTGTTCCCTTCAATTTATTCTTTACATTTTCTTTACTTGGTCTTCAAAAGTCTTATTTACCTTCATTGTGATTGTAGAGTTTAATGTTGCGTGCGTCTTGACTTTTACTCTCTTCGCTAACTCTGTTTTGCATCTGCTTCAATTCAGTTCTGGTTCGTAATGTTTTATCGCTTCTGTGTTTTTCTCATGCGGATAAAAGCGTCTGCTGAATAAAGTTCATGTCTGTATTGGTTAAAGCTGATCTGTGATGCTGCGTTCAGACGGCTGGATTTGGTCAGGAATAGTTTTCATACCATATCATTCAAGAGTCAGTAAAATAAAATCTAATTAATTTTATAGTTTATAGTAGAATAGTTGTTTTATACATCACTACAAACTTTATCAGTGAAATATAGAGTTCAGTTTAGAAGTGAAGTTAGTTTTTTTTGTTTCTAAACTCTGTAATACACAGACGTGAAGATGTCTGTAAGGATCTCTAAGGGATAGTTAATCCAAAAATGATCATTGTCATCATTTACTGCAAAAAGCAGATATTTTGAGTTTTTGTCAAGTCCGTGGGCTCCGATGTTGTTTGGTTCCCAGTGTTCTTCAGAACATCTTCATCTCCACTGTTCCACTGAAGAAAGAAAGTCAAACAGCTTTGAAACATCACGAGGAGGGAGTAAATGATGACAGATTGATCATTATATGGTGGACTGTCTCTTTAAGATCCACTGGGTCAGAATCGCATGTAAACACGCGAGTAGATGTTTGAACATGGAGTCCGTGGAGAGATGATGAGGAGATGATTCGCACAGATGCAGATGTGAATGTGAAACTCATCAGACTCTATCTCTGCTTTTGTCTTCGTTTCTCTTCATGTTTCATTCAGCTTTTATTAGAAAGTCAGATTTCTGTTCTGCAGGTCTGAACCGGTTTTATCCAGACAAACTCCTTCCTATTCATAATATTACACTGATTTATTCAGAACATTTATTAAGTCTGTCATTTCTCACAGAAATAATGACTGAGGTCGAACAGGTTTCCTAAACACTCCTGCCATCTGTCAGTCAAGCAGATAGTCCCGCCCCCAACCAGTGTTATTTTACTATCGAGATACTATAATTTTTGTTAATACTTCGATTTTATTTTTGTATTTTTGCCTTTATTGTTAATTTTAGCTAATGTAATTAGGTTGGTAAGTTTAAAGCATTAGCATGATTGACCTGAATCAAAAATTAAAAGCATTATTTAGAATTAGATAACGTTGCTAGCATGATTAGCATGCTTTTAGCATGATTAGCCTGTTACTAGCATATTGTTGGCATGATTAGCATGTTGCTAGCATGATTAGCAAGTAACTAGCATGTTAACATTATTAACAAGTGACTAGCCTGTTTCTAACATGATTAGCCTGTTGTTAGCATGATTAACAAGTAACTAGCATGTTGGTAGCATAATTAGCAAGTTACTTCCATGTGCTAGCATGACTAGCAAGTGAGTAACATTACGTTAGCATAATTAGCAAGTTACTAGGATGTTGTTAGCATGATTAGCAAGTGACTAGCATGTTGGTAACATGGCTAACAAGTGACTAACCTGTTTTTAGCATGATTAGAATGTTACTAGCACTTTGCTAACATGTTGTTAGCATGATTCGCAAGTAACTAGCATGTTGTTAGAATAATTAGCAAGTGACTAGCATTTTGCTACCATGACTAGCAAGTGACTAGCATGGTGCAAGCATGATTAGCAAGTAACTAGCATGTTGTTAACATAATTAGCAAGTGATTAGCCTGCTTCTAGCATGATTAGCATGTTACTAGCACATTGCTAGCATTTTGTTAACATGATTACCAATTTACTAGGATGTTGTTAGCATGATTAACAAGTGACTAGCATGTTGCTAACATGGCTAGCAAGTGACTAGCATGTCGGTAGCATGATTAGTAAGTTACTAGCATGCCGCTACCATGTTTCTAGCATGATTAGCATGTTGCTAACATGTTGTTAGCATGATTAGCATGTTTCTAGCATGTTGTTAGTATGTTTCTAGCATGATTATCATGTTGCTAGCATGTTGTTAGCATGATTAGCATGTTTCTTTATATTTTATTATATGTTTCTAGCATGATTAGCATGTTGCTAACATGTTGTTAGCATGATTAGCATGTTTCTAGCATGTTGTTAGTATGTTTCTAGCATGATTATCATGTTGCTAGGACAGATAGATAGTTTTTTATATTTTATTATATTTTAGTTCACTTTTTTTAATTCAAGTAATGAACATGTTTTTATGATGTTAGTGTTAATTAACGTTATTAAACGGCTCTGTGGAATGCTTGATTCTGATTGGTCAGCCGCGACATTCCGAGGTATGTTATCCCTGGATAACAACCGGTAAAAGCTGATAACACAGGCTTATCCGGGTAACAGCAGTCGGCGCTGTACTCTTTCTTGAACTATTGTTTTGTTCTTGGTGGAAGCTTTAGCTAATAAAATATTAAAACTTGATTCAAAATAGTGTACAATTATTTAATTCTGTCATGCTGGTATCGTGGACTTACTCTCGTTTCATACAAATGCAGCTGCTGCCGTTTTGCTACGACTGTTTTGTACGCTGTAATGGATTATAAAAGAACTAACAAACTGATAAGGTTTTAAAACATTTTCATCTTAATTATTTTATTGACTTAATTATTTTGTGGTGAAATGTTGTGTAATACGTGGTATGACTGCGCCGTTTCCCTTAAATAGCCGTTTTAGTTGAATTTTGCCGCTTGCTCGCAACTGCTGTCTTCACGGAAGCTTTGCGTTCAAATATTTCAACTCAAATCAATATTTCGCGTCTAATTATTTACTTATGTGGCATGTAGCCGTGTAATAAGTGGGATAATGTACATCCAGCCAGTTGTTCTCTCAGAATAAACCCCTTCTGGCTGATACAGACCTGGTCACCCTGTCAGGGTTTATTCTGAGATAACAACCGGCTGGATGTACATTATCCCTCACATGATAACCCTGCCCCAAACTCTCTTCAGTGCTTGAGGGTTCAGACTCTTGAACATCGTGAACAATCGCACACTTCATCTTCACAGAGGGTGGAGTGTCGGAGTGGAAAGAGTGTTTGAGCAGCGCTGTATCGTGTTGCTCTGAGGTTAAAGTCGTGTCGCTCCCGCGGTGTTAACGATGGGCGTCTTCCTCGCTCCATTAGAGGCCCTCACGAATGCAGACGGATGGGCTTTTTCCTCTTTTCCATTCCCAGCCCCTGTTATCCCGTGCTGTCAGGAATGCAGGAAATGGTGGCAGAGCACTTCCTGTCTGAGGCTGCATGTGTGAATGACCCAAACGCTCATTGAGCCTCATGTAAACCCATACAAGGCTGCTTTTATTCTTCAGAATGTCTATTTCTCTCATTTTTCTGCTGTTTATCGCTGGTTTTCTTTTCACTGCAGCGCCTCCCTCTGATTGGCTGAGAGCTTGTGGTGTGTGTGATTGGTGTGTTTTGTAAGTTCCTTGAGTGTGCGCACACATGAGCTCTGAGAGTGTTTTAATGAGAATCTGCTTGATGAGTTTGTGGAGAGTAAGGCTGAGGTGCTGGAGTGTGTTTCTCTCTCAGGTGAAGGTTGCTTTGACCCGTTCGCTCAGTAATGGGCTTCACGGCTCTGTTATCAGCGGCCTGCAGATTCATCTGGTTTCCGACATCATTTCCTTTTCCTGCTGCTGATCCCAGAGCTGTGCTGAGGAGCGGCCGCGTGCTTCTCTGTCCTCCGAGTCTCCTGAGAGTCTCTCTGTTTCTGTGTGCTTGAATTCAGCTAGTGTTTAACCCTATAAACTACTGTTTCATATCTGATCAATCAGAATGATCTCACATGATCAGTCTCCTCATGTCTTCTGTCTCTGATCGATTGTTTAGAGTTTATTCAGTAAAAGCTCTTTTAGTGTAATTGTACAAGCGTCCAGCTTCAGCTGCTGCTTCTGGTGTCAGATCTTGACTGATTTTGATCAAGTAAAGGTCAGAATAACTGCAGTAATATCTCCAGATGAACTCTTACTGGACTGAAGCAGCTCAGCTTTACTTGATTCTCCATCAATCATGTTTTAGAGTCTCAAATCTGATCTAACACAAATCGTAGCCTTTAAATTCTGTCACGAAATACAAACAATAAATGTGTTTTTGCACTCTTTAATGTGGCGTGAGATCACTGTATTAGTTCATGTGCATGTGAACAATCATCTTTTCTTCTTTTCTAGCACAAAATAAACAGGAATGAATATCAGAAGACATGTTGAAAAAAATCAGAACAACTTGATAAAACAAATGTGACATGTAATCGATCAATCAGTGTTTCGAAAAGCGTCAATAAAACAGCTTGTGAATAGTTGTAACATAACATTAACCCGGAAACGCCAACAGCTTTGCCAACATTGTTTTATTATTTTCATAAATCAGTCAGTTAACCACCATAGACTTTCCCCCCGCATTAATTAACTTTATTCACGCAGTACAACGTTAATCTAGTAATTCTGACTTTATTCTGAAAATATTACGCCACTAAAATGCCGTCATATTTACTAAATCACTTAATGTAAACGGACTCTTGGCACAGCGACCCAAAACGCAAAACGCAAAAAAAAAAAAAAAAAAAAAAAAAAAAAACCGGAAAGAAAGAAAGAAGAAAAAATTTAATTAAAATTAATTCTCTGGGCCTTTTTCAGAAAATACATGCACAATGTCTGTGGTGTTTAATTTTAGGCTTTATGTATTCAATGGAAAAAACTGGCTACTTTTAATAGTCTTGCGATTAAAGAGAATTAAAACGAAAGAAAGAGAATTAAAACTGTGCAGGTGTCGCTGAAGCTTTTTTAATGTGATGGATTCATTCATGCACATCTTTCTTTTTTAATGTTGAATGTAAAGGTCAATGCAGTCTGCTGGTCTTGTCAATCATTAAGTGGTTTGCTTAAACCCCGCCCCTTTCCTATAATCAGTTACAAGCTCACATTCAGATCCGCCTCCGTCTTTTACTGCCACGCCCACATCTCATCATCCAATCAAGAACTGACAGATATAATGTACTCTCTCCCTACATTTGTGTTCTTCTCTAACAGTAATTCTACAAACTCTTTACAGTCGCAGCTCAGAAACATAATCTCTCTCTGTGTGTGTGTGTGTGTGTGTGTGTGTGTGTCCTGTAGGAGGCGCTGTCGGTGGTGAGTGAGGATCCGTCTTTATTCGAGTGTTCGTACGGAGCGCCTCATTCTAAGACGGACATGACGGCGTCCGCTGCTGGTGAATACGGCCCGAGCAAACTCAGTCCCAGAGTGCATCAGCAGGACTGGCTGGCTCCGCCCCCTGGACGCATCACAGTCAAGCTGGAGTGCGGCGCGGGATCCAGGTGAGACCAGACTCGTGTGTTAGACAGACATCAGGACATGTGGCTCTGTGGCGCCTCTCCACTATCAGATTGATTCGGTGGAAAGATGATGATCCAGTGATCTTCTGCCCAGACTGTTAAACCCAGTGAAAGAGTCGTTGATCATCATAATACATTCCTCACCAGATGGAAACCACCTTCAGTGTTCAGACATCGCTGTTGTTTTAGTGTCATTGGGATACTATTATAGTATTTAACAATATTGTGAAATATTAATTTTAGTTAAACATTTAGTAGTTTTTGGTATTTCTGTCACTTTTTATAAGGTTTTTAAAATGTAGCATTTATTAATTTTATTTAAGTTTTAGTCATCTAAATGAAAATGAGAAATGTTGCCATGGCAACTATCTGCAATATTTTTAAAAATAGTTTTAGTATTTTTTTTTTTTGTTTATTTAAGTTTTTTATATTTGTTTAATTTAGTATTCTGAGTTTATATATATATATATATATTTTAATTTAATTTCAAGTAGCAAAAATATTTTTTATGCTTTAGTAATTATTTTTAAATTTTTGATGTTTTAGTAAGTTTTTGATGTTTTAGTAAGTGATGATCAGCCTGGCTGGAGATGCTCACAGCTGATGAAGTGAATGTAAAACAAACAGCTGCAGGAATCAGTGAGAGTTTCAGCTGCGTCCAGCAGCAGATCTGCGGTTGTTGCTCCTGCATCAGCAGCGCTGGCCGTGTTTTATGGATGCGTGTGAGTTCAGCAGCTCCGTCGCCTGAACTTTCCGTCTCCACGAGCCCAACAGTTGGTCGACACATGAGCAAACGCGTCTGAAGCCTCTGGGCTGTTGATGTGGAGTTTGATGGCACATTCCAGCAGAATCCCTCACATCTGTGTCCTCACGAAGAGTGAAGAAGTGCTCTGGACAGATTCAGTGTTCAGCGGCATCCGCGGATGCTCCTCGCATGTTCTGTTTTTGTTTTAGTTCATTCGGTTAATTTCAGTGTAAACAGTGTAACAGAGGCTAAGTAAGATGTGTTTGAAGAAGTCTCTTCTGCTCGTCAAGGCTGCATTTATTTGATCAGAAAAACAGTAAAATTGTGAAATATTATTATAATGTAAAACAGCTGTTTTCTATGTGAATATCTGTTAAAGTGTAATGTATTTCTGTGATGCGCAGCTGTATTTTCAGCATCATTACTCCAGTCTTCAGTGTCACATGATCTTCAGAAATCATTCTAATATGATGATTTATGATCAATAAACATTTCTGATTATTATCAATGTTGAACACAGTTGTGCTGCACACTAAAATTTTTGTGGAAACTGTGACATTCTATTTTTCAGGATTCACAGATGAATAGAAAGTTCAAAAGAACAGCATTTATTTGAAATAGAAATCTTTTGTAACATTATAAATGTCTTTACTGGCACTTTTGATACACTTAATGCGTCGTTAATGAATAAAAGTATTAATTTGTTAGAAATATCTTACCCCAGAACATTTGAATGGTAGTTTATATTTGCATTGAAGTTTGAGAATCTCTCGTTGGCACAATATTTGCATTCTGAGTCCAGATTGTTCTTCATATAAAGACTGATATTTCCTTCAGGAGATGCACATCTGAACCGTGTGTGTGTGTGTGTGTGTGTGTGTGTGCAGGGCCTCTCCTGATGTGTGTGCTGCGGTGAAGGGTAAGATGTCTCCGGTGATGTACAGCAGCTATATGGAGGACAAGCACGCAGCGCCGCCCAACATGACGAGCAGCGAGCGCCGAGTGATCGTCCCTGCAGGTGCCACACACTCGTGTTCCTGTGACTGAGTTGTGTTCATGTCACAGCACTGATGTTTCGTGGCTCGAGTCAGAGATTCTGTGTAACTTCCTGCTTGTCGGTGATGCTCACTAACATCCTGTTTTTCCCGCTGATGCGGAGGGACAATAGACACGCAGAGCAGGAATGTGCGGCAGGACACGCGTGTGCTTATAATGATCTGACACACAGATTCAGAGCTACTGCTAGACCTCTAGTTCATTAGCACACATTATGCTCAACTTCAAATAAAATTCACATTTGTGTTTACAGACAGGATGTTGAACTGGAATTAGAATTAAAATGACAGGAAGAGGAATTACTGCGTTACAAAGAATTCACAGAGGCACTTGATTCATCCATGCTTTGCAGCAAGACAGTGTTAAAATTACATTTGTGTTTATGAATTTAATAGAAGCTTTTATCTAAAGCAAGGAACAAAAGCAATTCTCATTTTTTATTTATTTGACAACCTGGCATATATAAACAGTAGATATTACACTACCGGTCAAAAGTTTGGGATCAGAGCGATTTTTAATGTTTTTTACAAGAGTGTCTTCTGCTCATCAAGGCTGCATTTATTTGATCAAAAAACATTACAGGAAAACATTGTGAAATATTATTATGATGTAAAATAATGTTTTTCTATTTTAATATACATTCAAATGTAATTTATTTCTGTGATGCGCAGCTGTATTTTCAGCATCATTACTCCAGTCTTCAGTGTCACATGATCTTCAGAAATCATTCTAATATGATGATTTATTTTTAGAATTATCTACAGTTGTGCTCACAGTTATTTTTTTGGAATCTGTGATACTTTTTTTCAGGATTCTTTGATGAATAAAAAGTTCAAAAGAACAGCATTTATTTAAAATAAAAATCTTTTCTAACAA
The DNA here is from genome assembly GCF_018340385.1 of Cyprinus carpio. Classification (NCBI taxonomy): domain Eukaryota; kingdom Metazoa; phylum Chordata; class Actinopteri; order Cypriniformes; family Cyprinidae; genus Cyprinus; species Cyprinus carpio. The sequence goes on along the minus strand of NC_056581.1, from coordinate 19,700,309 downwards.
TATACAATTTGGGGTCAGTAAATTATTATTCTTTCTTTTTTTTTGAAAGAAATTAAAACTTTTATTCAGCAAGGGTGTGTTAAATTGTTAAGAAGTGATAGCAAAGATTTATATTGTTAGAAGAGATTTATATTTTGAATAAATGCTGTTCTTTTTAACTTTTTATTCATCAAAGAATCCTGAAAAAATGTCACACTTTCCAAAAAAATATTTGTCAGCACAACATTGATAATTCTAATAATAAATCATCATATTAGAATGATTTCTGAAGATCATGTGACACTTAATACTGGAGTAATGATGCTGATGTAAATTCAGCTTTGCATCACAGAAATAAATTATATTTTAAAGGATATTAAAATAGAAACCATTATTTTATATTGTAATAACATTTTGCAAGATTACTGTTTTTTTCTGTATTTTTGATCAAATAAATGCAGCCTTAATGAGCAGAAGAGACTTATTTAGAAAACATTACAAGTCTAACTGATCTCAAACATCGCTAGTGTATATGAACAGTGTGTTGCTTAGAGACATGCGTTTGGGAGAAAAACAGTGTTTATGGCTAATTCCTTCAGTTGAATGTGTGTAACCTGCTCTGTGGTTGGTGCTGCAGACCCGAGCCTGTGGTCAGCGGATCACGTGCGTCAGTGGCTGGAGTGGGCCGTGAAGGAGTACGGGCTTCCCGAGGTGGACGTGTCTCTGTTCCACAGCATCGACGGGAAGGAGCTCTGCAAGATGAGCAAAGACGACGTCCAGCGCCTGACCAGCAGCTACACGGCCGACATCCTGCTGTCTCACCTGCACTACCTCAGAGAGAGTGAGTGACACGCGTGTGGAATCAGACACGCTCCTGTCAGGCAGCTCATGACGCTTCATAACTCTCTGATCGCTGACCTCTGGCCTCACATTCACACGACTCCCTGGACAAGCGATAACATGCATTATTAATTCTTTTACCATGGTCTCTCTGAATACTTGATTCTGATTGGCTGGCGTGTATGCATTAAAACTGCTTAATGCACAGGTAGTTCCAAGTTTAATCACTGTTCTATATTAATGTGCTGCTTTCATTGACGTATGCACACACACACACACACATACACACACAGAGAGAGACACACAGATGCATGTAACTCACACACGTCATATCTCTCTTTTTCTCTCTCGATCGATAATCAATTCAAATAAAAGCTGTAATTCATTCAAATAAATGTGATCTAACTGCATTATTTCATCTGTGTGTCTGATTTGAAGCCAGAGCTGATGAAAATAACCACCGTTTTTACTCTTCCGGGCAAATATTGTGCTGCAAAGCATCATTCACAGCTTTAACTTGTCAGTGCTGGCAGAAGAGCATGGTATAAGCAGAATAATGCACGGCTAGTCCACGTCATGCTTTATTATAGCTGTGTGAATCCCGTTAAACCGGTCCAGGTCATGATTCCCCCTAAAATCAAATAAAAGAATATTTTCCTTTCTTATTATATAAAATAATTCGATTTTAGTTTCCATTTTAAAAGATAATTTATCATTTTAATAATAGTTTTATATTAGAATTTTATATTTTTTTAATTAAATTCTAATTATTGAAAATATATTATTTTGAAATAAATGATATTTTGGATGAAATGTTTTGCATTATTGAAACAGATTCACATTCAGATCTTATTGTGCCGTGTACAGTATTAATATCGAGAATGAGATTTCTGTGCTTGTTATGTTTGTGAAACTGATGCTGATTTAAATGAACATGACAGAAACGAGAATGAGATTTCTGTGCTCTACAGTCACTAGAGTTTCATGTAAATGTGCCACAGTGTAAAACATCCTCATGGTTTAAATGTAAAATGTTATAATAATTTATTTCTTGTTGATTTTGGGGTGAAACATGAAGACAAGATCGCTTAAGCTTTTGAGTTCCCTGATATGCATGAGATGAGAGAGAGACAGACATTCCTGTTTTCATCCCCCTGTCTGCCGTCACAAACACACACACACACACACACACACACACACACGAAGGACTAAGGACTCGCATGCACACTCACACACACACCTCACACGCACACACTCACACGCACACACACACACACACACTCCCTCCTACACTCACACGCACACACACTCACACACACACACACACACTCACACACACACACTCACACACAAACACACTCACACGCACACACTCACACGCACACACACACTCACACACTCCCTCACACTCCACACTCACACGCGCACACACACACACACACACACACACACACACACACACACACACACACGCACTCACACGCACGCACACACTACAAATGGAGATCAAACACACACACCCACGCACACACACTCACACCACACACGCACACACTCACACGCACACTCACACTAACACACCCCCCACGCACACCGCACTCACACGCACACACACACACTCACACGCACACACTCACACACACTCACACTAACACACTCACTCACACTCACACACACACACACACGACACACGCCCACACGCGCACACACACACACACACCCACACACACACCCACACTAACACTCACACACACACTCACACTCACACGCACACTCACACACACACACTCACACGCACACACACACACACACACACGCACACACCACACACTCACACACACACCCCCCACCCACCCACCACGCCACACTCACACACACACACTCACACACACACACACACACACACACTCACTCACTCACTCACTCACACACGTGCACACACACACACGCGCACACACACTCACACACACACGCGCACACACACACACACGCGCACACACACACACACACACACACACACACACACACACACACACACACGCGCACACACACACACGCGCACACACTCACTCACACACACACACAGCATGCAGCGTTCTGTCTTCATCTGTTTCTCTCTGTCGCAGGATGTTTGTCGAGTTATTTTTCACGTGTCATGAATGTTTTGTTTCTCAGCTCCACTTCCTCACTTGACTTCAGATGATGTTGACAAAGCCTTGCAAAACTCCCCGCGGTTAATGCATGCTCGTAATACAGGTAAGCAGCCCTGTGACCCTGCCCCTGACCCCGCCCACACCGCTTACACACACACACACACGTGCGCGCGCATGTGCTGCTGATGCTGAACGTGTCAGACGCAGGCGTCGCTCACCCTGATCTGTGTCTGCTGCTCGTGTGTCTCAGGAGGAGCCAGCTTCATCTTCCCAAACGCCCCCGTCTTCCCTCCAGACGCCAGCAGAGGGCCCAGCCGAGCAGACCTGAGTTTGGACGGCCGGCGCTCTGGATGGACTCAGCCGGTGTCTGCAGCTAAAGGTCAGTCGCATGCGCGTCTGACAGTGTTACACTTCTGATGCCTCACGCTTAACCCCGATGTCTGTGTTCATTAGTTTCTCAGAGTTCTGCTGCCATCATGACCAAACCAGAAGAGCAGAGAGCTCCGTTAGGTGAGAGGACTTTACAACAAAGGGTTTTATTTACATATTCTGTGTTTCCATTTCAATATTATTAGATTTCTTGTGTGTTTTTGTCTATGTTATTATTATTTTAAATGTCTATATATATATTTTTTTATTTTAGTTTTAGTTATGTTCATCTCAAACTAAATGAAAATGAGAAATATGCTGATACACTTCTGATTTCTTCACCGTATATAATCACATTTAAATCTTCTCGCAGCTTACTGAGCTTAATTTAACCAAGCACATCCTGCACTTATTTCTCACACTAACATGTCAGTAATTGTATCATTTTGCAGTTATTTATGCAGGATCATAAAAGATATGCTATTTTGCGTTGTACTGTGATCACAGAATTGTGAAAAACTGTAGGGTGTGATAAATCTGTCTGAAGTTATGAGCTATGATCTGAGGTCAGGTAGGGTTAGAGCGAGTGACAGATCATATCACGTCCTGATTTTAATCACATAAAGCATAAATCAGCTGAAGTGCATCACTAGGATGCTCTCTGATGTTTGTTTGTCGTCTTCTCTGTAGATCCATATCAGATTTTAGGGCCGACGAGCAGCAGGCTGGCGAATCCAGGTGAGAGTCAAAGATGTCAGGTGTAAATTCATTTTGTATTTTCGTTGCATTTATCAGATTAGAGCTGGACGATAATGTACAATATAAACAGTCCAGCAGGTGTGATACAGTATATATTGTTTTATGTAAGTGTACTGTATTTATGCAAATAAAGTTGGATATACTTAAATATCCAAATTTATATAAAACCATTGTTTGATAAATAGGGCTGCCAAGCAATTAAATTTTTATATGATGTGCCAATTACTTAATTACACATCAATTTGGGCTGAGAAATGACCCCCCAAAACATCATTTATTCATAATTGTGTTTAATAAAATAGTACTGTAATTATGAAACTAAAAGCTCCAGTAGGTGGCAGCAACTGACTGTCACTGAATCATTCATTTAACTGATTTGTTCATAACCGCTGATTCATTCTGAAATGACTCTTAAAGAATGAGTCACTGAAGCACTGATTAGCTCAATTCCTCAAAAACATGGATTCATTCAGTAATGAATCACCGCTGTGGGTTGCTCACAGACGGTCAACACTTCTGCTGTGGCTTTGATTCACAAAACGGAGCAAAAACAGACAATGTTGAGAAAAATGTGTCTAAAATGTAACACAGTATCAACTTCTTGCTTAGCGAACTGTTGGATAAATCAATATCACATTTGCAGTCTTGCAGATATTGAGGGAAAGCAGCACTCTTGCTGGTGTGATATTGCTAAAGTGATGTAAACATTAGAGGAAGAGCATTTTTTGAGCTCATATCTTGGTCAGTCCAGCAACTCATTCATCAAACGACTTAAACATATGAATTACAACACATCATTTTAACACATTAATCACTCCAAAACCACACTAAACACATTAAATGGACAGCCCTAGTGATGATACAGATGATTGTATGCTTCAGGTTCGGGTCAGATCCAGCTGTGGCAGTTCCTCCTGGAGCTTCTGTCCGACAGCTCCAACTCGTCCTGCATCACGTGGGAAGGAACCAACGGCGAGTTCAAGATGACGGATCCGGACGAGGTGGCGCGGCGCTGGGGCGAGAGGAAGAGCAAGCCCAACATGAACTACGACAAGCTGAGCCGAGCCCTGCGCTACTACTACGACAAGAACATCATGACCAAAGTGCACGGGAAACGCTACGCATACAAGTTCGACTTCCACGGCATCGCGCAGGCCCTGCAGCCGCACCCGCCGACTCCTCCATCTACAAGTACCCAGCCGAGCTGTCCTACATGAGCTCGTACCCGCACCCGCAGAAGATGAGCTTCGTGTCTCCACACACTCAGGCCATGAACGTCGCCTCGTCCGGCTTCTTCAGCGGCCCGGGTCCGTACTGGAACGCTCCGGCGGCGGCGGGAATCTACAGCGGCCCGCGACACCCCGCCGCGCACATGCCCTCGCATCTGGGCTCCTACTACTAGATGCCCCCAACATCTCAAAACACCAAACCCTCCGCCGGCGCTGCTGCCAGAGAAACACTCACCGTATTTAGACAGGAGACCGTCCGTGATCCAGAAGCTTAGCGGGAATGTGAACGTGGCTGTATAACATGTTAATGAGCCGCTGCATGATCAAGTATATATGTTCACATCTACCTTATTGTACAAACATATCAGAGAGAGTTCAGAAGGTCTGAGAGAAGAGAGAAGGTGAGAGGAAGACAGGACTGAGGTATGTGAGATGATGAAGAATGACGGCCGTTCACATGAAGGGCGATAACGTAGGGCTGCACGATTACTTGCTCAAAAAATATAATCACGTATTTTGTATTTCATCAGATTGATTGCAGTTTCACATAAGCATAAATCAACTTGCTTTCGATTTAGATTCAGCAAGCAGCGCAAACAGACTGGCTCAGACACCAACTTTTTCCATAATGTAGAGAGAGCGCGTGCACATGGTTGCCAAGTTAGTAAATAACCATCTGGGTCGTCAAACCCACAGTTTTACTGTTATGCGGGTTGTTTTTGAAGTCCGCAGGCTAAAGCGATCTCCCCAGAACACTATTTTGAACAGAAACCACATAAAACATGATTGGGCATGATTTAATTATCAATTAGGCTGTTTTTTTTTTGTTTGTTTTTTTGCAGACCTGGCAACCCTGCAAACCACTGGACAGAAAATGTATCGATTTAAGAGAAAAGTTTTGATAGGGGGATTTAAACACTTGGCATCTGGCAACCAGTGACACAAATCAACGATATCGTTGGAATCACTTTCAGGGCGATTTGTTTTTTCAGACGATGAACGATAAAAAACATTGACAGCCAATTATAATCCACCGTCTATAAAGAGTTTGAGCATTTAAAGCTTATAATAAACAGCCAATATAGTTATCGTTCTTGGTGTGAACAGGCCTCTTGACAAATGTATCAGTATTATGTCGTTCGTGTGGCATCAGAGATTGAAATTTGCCTTAAAAATGACGAATCTTTGTAGAAAACTGGAAGCTTTCAGATGTTTTAATGACCTCAAACCTTTAAAGACGAGGTGCATGTATATGAACCAGTGCCTTACAGAGAGAAACAGATTTACCAAAGATACCAGTATTTGTTATTATTATTAATTATTATGACGATGTTCCGAGTCGCAAACGCTGTGCGTTTGTTAGATTGAAGTATACAATTCAGTGTTATAATTCTTTTTATATAATAGATATATAACTTATGCATTTAAACACTACGAGTTGATCTCAGCCAGCCGAACAGACATTTAATCAGAGACGTAGAGAAACGGAGCGGAGACGACACACTCGCGTGATTCTCTGTACGGTGAACACGTGTGTGTTCGTATGACGCTGGACTGGCGCGGCACACGGGCTCAAACCGACTGAACCCAGATCAGATCAGTTCGGTCACGCCCTGATGCTCTGAGATTGTTGACAAAGGGAAGAAAACATATATTTGGATAAATTATATGGTTTTCTACTGAATCATTTTAATAAACTATTTTCAGCAATGGTGTTCTTATTGCTTTGAGTTAAGAAACACTCTCATTAGCCGGGTTTCCATGACAGATTTCCACAAAACTTTTGCAATATTTTATAAATGTCAATAAAAACCTATTTCGAATCGATGGGGTGGGGGGGCACTGTGGAGCCTCCCCTCGGACAGCAACCCAAGGATGCATAACCTGTACTCTTTTATTATATGTAAGTGTTAAATCGTGAATTGCCTGAAAATCCACCTCATGCGAGTGTAAAAACTTGTTTGTGATATGAGGGAGTTTTTATGAAATTGACGTGTTTTCAGTTTGCAATTTGAAGGGTAATGGAAACCTGCCTATTGTCTGATGATCCTTTATAAACAGACCAGAGACTGTTGCCACAACACACACACATACACTCTCTCACACACACACACACACATACACTCTCTCACACACACACACACACACACACTCACTCACTCTCTCACACACACACACACTCACTTCACACACACTCACTCAATCACTCACTCACTCACACACACACACACACACACACACACTCACTCAATCACTCACTCACTCACTCACTCAATCACTCACTCACTCACTCACACACACACACACACACACACACTCACTCAATCACTCACTCACTCTCACACACACACACTCACTCACTCACTCACTCACTCACACTCACTCACTCAGTTACTCACTCACAAACACTCATACACACACACACACTTATTCACTTACACACACACACACACACACACTCACTAACTCACAAACACTTATATACACACACGCACACTCAAACACACACTTACACACATACTCAAACACACACACACATACTCACAAACACTCATATACACACATGCACACTCAAACACACACTTACACTCACTCACTTACACACATACTCAAACACACACACACATACTCACAAACACTCATATACACACACGCACACTCAAACACACACTTACACACACTCACTTACACACATACTCACACACACACACACTCACTCAATCACTCACTTACTCTCACACACACACACTCAATCACTCACTCACTCACACACTCACACACACACACACTCACTCAATCACTCACTCACTCTCTCACACACACACACACACACACACACACTCACTCACTCACCCAACAAACAAAAACAAAGAAAAACAAAGAAAAACAAACATCTCACTCAGTTACTCACTCACAAACACTCATACACACACACACTTATTCACTTACACACACACACACACACACACTCACTAACTCACAAACACTTATATACACACACGCACACTCAAACACACACTTACACACATACTCATCACTCCTCACACATTACTCAAACACACACACACATACTCACAAACACTCATATACACACACGCACACTCAAACACACACACACGCACACTCACTCAATCACTCACTCACTCTCACACACACACACACTCAATCACTCACACACTCACACACACACTCACTCAATCACTCACTCACTCTCACACACACACACACACACACACACTCACTCACTCACTCACACACACAAAAAACACACTCACTCAGTTACTCACTCACAAACACTCATACACACACACACACTTATTCACTTACACACACACACACACACACACTCACTAACTCACAAACACTCATATACACACACGCACACTCAAACACACACTTACACACACACACACTTATTCACTTACACACACACACACACACACACTCACTAACTCACAAACACTTATATACACACACGCACACTCAAACACACACTTACACACACTCACTTACACACATACTCAAACACACACACACATACTCACAAACACTCATATACACACACGCACACTCAAACACACACTTACACACATACTCAAACACACACACACATACTCACAAACACTCATATACACACATGCACACACACACTTGAACAAACTCACTCACACACACACTGTTGTCATCTGAGCGTCTCTGTTGCCACAACATTCTTGAACTCTACAATCATTTTAAGACAATGTGTCTTTCAGAGCGTGTTGGATTTAAAACACAAATACCATAAATGTGTCATATTTATTTCAGCAGAAACATGGATCAAACAGTTTTCCTAAAACAACAGTGAAACGTGTAATGGATTGAAATATACAGAAAAAAACCTGGAAACAGCTAAAATATGAACTGTGAATTGATTGGATGGTGAAAGTGAATAATGATAAGAGCAATGGATGGTAGAGAAAGTATTTCATTTCTTTAAATAATGTTACTGATTAATCATTCACAATAATACCATAACATGAAATAAGTATATAGAGCAATTCTGATTTGAAGTGTATACTACAGTTCAGATGTTTTTAAAAGAAGTCTCTTCTGCTCAACAAGGCTGCATTTATTTGATCAAAAATGCAGTAAAAACAGTGAAATATTACTACAATTTAAAGTAGCTGTTTTCTATTTGAAGAGACAGTAAAATATAATTGTTTCCTGTGATCAAAGCTGAATTTTTTTGTGTAAACCATGATACACTACCTTGAAAAGGTTTGGGGCTGGTAAGATTTAAAGGGATAGTTTACCCAAAAATTAAAATTCTGTTATTAATTATTCACCCTCATGTCGTTCCAAACCTGTAAGACCTTCATTCATCTTCAGAACACAAATGAAGATATATTTGATGAAATCCGAGAGCTCTCTGACGCTGCATAGACAGCAAGGGAACCGAAAGATTTTTGGGTGAACTAACCCTTTAAATAAAATAAAGAAATTAATACTTTTATTCCTCAAGGATACATTCAGCTGATTGAGAGTGACAGTAAAGACATTTATAATGTGACAAAAGATTTCTATTTCAAAAAAAATGCTGTTCTCTTGAACTTTCTATTCATCTGTGAATTCTGAAAAATAAAATGTATCACGGTTTCCACAAAAATACAAATATTTATTGATCACAGCAATCAAATTCCGCCACTGATGAATCATTCTCAACAAGACCAGGATCATGAATTAAGTAAATCAGTTCGTTTTGATCTGAAGTGTTTTGAATGTTGAGTGCTGTTGAAGTCTGCTGTATTCCGCAGAAGCAGCCAGCACTCGGTGTTTCCAGCTCCAGATCAGATCTGGCTCACAGTTGGGATGCTCTTCCAGAATGATTTAGGGTGTTTTTCCAGCTCATTCTTGACACTCGTCTGGTCTCTTCATTCCTGTGTGTATCCCTCCTCCAGCTGGAGCTTCTCTGTGTTGTTGTGGATGTTTGGCAGCTCACTGCAGGCCTGCACCTTGTCGAAGAAGCTGAAGTCTGCGGCCAGTTTCCCGCCGGATGTGTTGGACAGCACAGGTTTGAACTCGTAACCCCACAGGATCTCCTGCGGCACGTAGGACGTGCGGCTCTGGCAGGTGGCGGCCGTGGACTCCATGGTGCCGTTGAGGGTCATCAGCAGCTCGAAGTTTTGTTTGGGCAGGTTGTCGGCTGTGAGGTTCCTCAGTGGGCTTCTCTCGTCCAGCACGTGGTAGAAGGTGAGCGGCAGCAGCAGGAACGGACACTCGCCGTTGGAGTCCAGCTGGAAGTCCACAGTGCTCTGATGGACGAGGGTCTTCTCACCTTCTTGCGTGATGTGGCTCGATAGCAGTTTCCCTGAGAGCTGACACTGGATCAGGAGGCTGTTCCTCATGTTGGCCACGCGCACCATCAGGCACCAGCTCCTGCCACGCTTGCACACCACCGCTGACCGGCTGAACTTGATGGTTCCCGCACGCTTCTTGGGTCTCGCCAGCTTGGCTAGAAACGCACCGGTCACGAAGATCTCAGCCAAACCCGTGATGACCAGCTGCACCACCAGCGTCACGATAGCGAGAGGACACTCCTCGGAGATGTGCCGGAAGCCGTAGCCGATGGTGGTCTGGGTCTCCAGTGAGAACAGGTAGGCGCCGGTCAGCGAGTCCACGTTCATCACGCAGGGCGTGTGATTGGACGACGGGTCGGCGTGGAAGTCTCCATTCCTCAGGCCGATGAGGTAGAAGATGACTCCAAACATGAACCACGTCATGACGAAGGTGGAGGCGAACAGCGTGATCTTATAACGCCACTTCATGTCCACCACCGTGGTCCAGATGTCGTGCAGGAAGAGCTTGACCATCCCTTCCACGTTATCGATCTTCACGTTACTGCGGCCGTCTTTAGACATCACACGCGGCACGTTATCCATCATGCTGCAGGAAGAGAAGAGACGTGAAAATCATCCTTCACCATCTCAACTACAAAAATCAGGGTTTCGGTGGGTCTTAAAAAGTCTTAATTCGCCCTTCCACAAATGATGGGATTATAATTGTCTTAAATCTGAGCTGAAAGTCTTGACATTAAAAAGCGGACGTTGTCTTGGGTTGATCATGTCAAAATGTTACTTTTATGTGCCTTACTCACTACGCTGCTGCTCTGGTACCCAGTTATTGAAATGGCAGCATGATATTGGGAGATAAATAATGTACTGTCCCATAGAAACTTTAAGAGTTCGTGAAAATATACTGGATATCAAAATTTGGTTTTCGTTAGATCTTTAGACCCTGCATTAAATCCCTTGACTCATTCAACTGTAACATAACTTAAAAAGAAGCGGCGCCATATTTATTAAAGAGGAGCTCCGGCATTAAAAAGTAGCAAATATATATGTTTGTGTGCATAGGATCATTTCTGTTGTGTTGTTGCGATTTCGATGTGTTGTGCACTACTGGGCCACCATATTTGTCTTGTTTTCCAGTACCCAAATATCTAAACATCCTTAAATCATGAAACTAGATTAAAACAAGAATAAATATGTCAGTGGGGAATGAAAACTTTGAATTAAGTTGATTTTTCTGATCCCACTGACAGATATTTGTTCTTGTTTTAATCACAACTTTGTTTTGAACAATTTCTATGAAAACAAGACTTTTCAAGACATGCCATTTTGCATCTCCAGTAAATGTGTCTTGATTTAAGAATCTTTAGATGTTTGGACTAGAAAACAATACAAAATGCGATGTCGGCCTTAGATACTGTAGATAATAATATTTTGGTATCTTGACTGGAAAACCATGTTGGAATTCGTGGGACTGCTCTTAAATGGTTTAAGTCATATCTACCAGATATTTTGCTGTTAAACTGGGAGAATATTTGTCAACACCAGCTCCACTAAAGTGCGGAGTCCCTCAAGGGTCTATTTTCGCCCCCCTTTTATTCTCACTGTACGTACTCTCTTTAGGAGCTATATTTAGGAAACACAATATTTAGTTTCATTGCTATGCTGATGATACACAGATTTATCTCTCTCTTCAAAAGGTCTGTGGGTCTGGTATGAGTTTGCTTTTGACTAACATAAATGACTGGATGGCGTTTAATTTTTTAAAATTCAATGAAAATAAAACCGAGATTATGCTTTTTGGTCCAGTTAGTAATCAGACTATCATGAATTCTATCCTTGGCTCCTTGGCTAAGCATTACAAGCAGTGGTGAAAAATCTCTACTGTTGGCTCAGATTTTAAATTTGACAAGCAAATAAGTTCAGTGGTTAAATCTTGCTTTTTTTAATTTGAGACTTTTTGCAAAAATGAAGCTGTTTCTCTCTTTTAGTGACCTAGAGATTTTTTCATGCTAAGACTATTGCAGTTCTCCAAAAAGCCTGCTCTGCACAAATATTGGGATCGTTCTTTCTCGGTCGCTGCCCCCAAACTGTGGAACTCTTCTCTCTCATGTATCAGATCCGCCCAGACCATAGTTTTGAATCTTTATTACAAGCTTATTTATTAACTAGGGCTTTTAATTCTCCAGGCGATTAATTCTTAGTTGTGTGTTCTGTTTTCTTGTTCATGTTTGTATGTTTTCTTATGTTTCATGGTTGTATTGATATGTGCTTTATTTTATGCTCAAGCCAAGATTAATCTCCAAAATTTACATAATATATGTGTGTATATTTTCTTTATTATGTATGTACAGCACTTGTTGGCAGCCTTGTTTATATATGATATATATAATATAAAATAAAAAATATAAATATACAAATGTACAAAATACTAATATGGCAAAAAAAAAAAAAAAAAAAAAAAATTTTGGATGTGATTAATCGTGAAATCATTTGACAGCCCTAATACAAATATATGGCAAAATATATATATATATATATATATATATATATATATATTAAAATATATTTTTTATATATTTTAAAAAATATACATAAAATATATTTTGCCCTCCATATGTTTCAATCCAAGAAAATACATTCACATTCAAATAATTTAAAAATATATTTTGCCCTCCATATGTTTCAATCCAAGAAAATACATTCACATGTCACAAACTTTATTTGTGGTCTATTACAGGTGTGAACATATAACACATTTGAATTAAAATAATTTATTAATAAAGCCTAAATGTAGGCTACTTTCACATTGGAAATGTATTTTCTCACCCTTGTGTTTTATATACGTTCTTTTGCAGTGTGATCAGAAGCTAGAGTAATATTAATTTTCATATTCTAGAGGTTGAGAGCAAAGATATTCAAACCTTAAGATTTTTTTTATTATTATTACAATTATTTTCAATTAAAAAGTAATGAAAATCAGCTCAAAGTTGTATTTTTTAACTTTGAAGTGTTTCTTATAAATAGCATTCACATTTAGACATTTTGATGTATTGTGTTCCATTCGAAATATACTTGCTTGGTCTTAAATATACCTTCATAAAACCTGCGCTCTAGTAACCAATCACACTAGACAAACAAACAAACATGGTGCTAGCAACGCCAAGGTCATGGCTTCGATTCCTCGGGAAAGCAAGATCTGATAAAATACACTTTGAATCCAATTTAGATAAAAGCGTCTAACGATTGTGTAAATGTCAAATAAATGAGATCTGCATCAGCTTCATCCGGCTGCATGTCAGAGAATTCAATCACTGTTCTCCTTCAGGTCCTCCTCGTCACATTCGGAGACTCTTTTCAGACCGGGGTTCAACTCTCTGTCCTGTTGTCGTTGTTAGTCGAGTTAATCAACAGTCCTTCAGAGTTGTAGATTAACAGAGCAGCTCAAGTTCACAAGCACTCGTTCATACAGCAGATACATAAATGCACAAGTGCCTTTGATCTCTTCTAAGATGCAGGAAGAGTTCTTTCCGCTCTTTTAGTCTCAGGTGTGAAGCTCTTACCTGTAATCTGAAGCTCTGGACGAATGCCTCGCTCCTCTGTTGTCCTTGTGTTTGTGTACGAATGATACTGAGGAGAGTTAATGAGACTCTAGAGAAGGAAATTACAGTGAAACACTGCACCAGTAGAGCCGGTTCTCTCACGGACTCCTCCTCCTGCCCGTTACAGTCCATCAGGTCTTTCCTTTGTTTCTGTCCCATTTTCTGACTGTTATGAGTCCAAACACACTGCGGCCCTTAAACACTGATCCTTCAGATTATCTGCCTGTGACATAAAGAAACACATCAGCACACACTCACACTTGTTCATTCTGCTGAATCTTCTTTTCAATTTATTTTATTTAACAGAAGAAGATCAGCGTTGAATGATGTCAGTGAGGCAAAATGTCATAATGAATAATCACACTTCACGAGGCGTTTCTATCATCAGTAGCCCAGAGTAACAGCAGTAATGAGCCAGTATTTGATGCTCATTGTCCACTGTCTCCACATTTCCATGCTTGCACAGTATCTGTATTTACAGTTTGATGATTATAATGGGATTCTGGCAATATTGCCATTAAACTTTGCCTCAAACACATAATTAATCAATTAAAATCAACACCTGCCAGCTAAACTTTGAAGAAAAAAATGCAGTATAGGGTCTAATAATTCAGCTTTATTTAAACATTGTATACATATAATGGTATTTTACACATTTGTAGAAGAATGTAATACATAGGTATTTTTACTCTAAGTATATTATCTTAAAAATAAATTACTTCTTAACCTTATATTTGTATGAGAATGTCAGAACTGAAAAACGTTGTATCTTCATGTGCATGTTGTCAGCTCGGACAGCCTTCTGCTGAAATAGAGACACATCACATTAGTGTAGAGTTATATAGAGCATATATTCCACTGACTTCTTTTGAGTTGTTCATTAAAAAGATTTGTTCTGAACTTCTGATTAATTCACTGATACATTTCTGCTGATTACATCTTTATGCCTGCAGGTGGTGACAAATTAATGTCTTTTATGTTTTGTGAGTGAGTTATTGAATCATTTAATCATTTTAGGCCTTCAGTTGGACAGTGCAGATGAGACAGGATTAAAGTACATTTATTTGCTCAATTTTTTTTTTTTTTTGACTCATTTTTATTGCATGTTTGAAATTAAAATGAAATATTTTCAAAATGCATCCCTTTTTAATTTGAACACAGTTTTAGACATTATACTTTCAGTGTTTTAGTTTGGATTAATATATGTATATAAATAATTAAAAACATTAATGTGTACCTTAAAATATTAGATAACTTTATGGACAACATTGTGGACACTTGGATTAATTTCCCACAAAGCATCTAACATTCCTCAGTAATGCCAAGCAGTGACTAAAATGGCACATGTTTTGGAAGTCAATTCATGTACAAGTTTGTCCATATACTTACATTAGTCAGGCCTGCTGCAGTGTGTGTGTGTGTGTGTGTGTGTGTGTGTGTGTGTGTGTGTGTGTGTGTGTTACCGTGTGTCAGCTGTAGATGGCAGAAGAACATTAATGCAGTCGGTCAGTTCATGTGAAATCATCTGTTCACATTCATCTCAGGTCCTTCAGTTGTAGAAACAGTCACTAAAGCTGTGAATGAGAAAGTACTGTATTTTACCCTTTATAGTGTTAGTGGAACATCTGCTGTAATATACAGGAATATTTGTGATTTATGTATTCTCTGTGCTCTGTGTGTTTTGAAGTTGGGGAAGTCTGAGACCTGTCTTGTTTTTAATGTATTGAACGGTCTTTAGTTTATGTCACAGCTGTGATTTGCTAGATTTCAAGAGAGGGATGTTCTTAATCTAAAGCATTTGATTGGGTGATTCTTTGGCTCCGCCCCTCAGTACATCATGGGTCATCAGTATTTTCAGCTGGATTTCCTGGAAGAAAAGTGTCTGTCTGTTAAATAAGTTTATTTGTGGACTATTATCAGTACAGTAGCACATATCCAGAAGACCTGTGTGTTGAAGTAGATGTTGTTTAGCGGAGGAATGTCTGGTTAACAGAATGTGCTTAAAAGTCTAATCTGCTCCTGAGTTTGCAGTGACACATTAACAGTACGTTTTTTTTTTCTTTTACTTTTTATTAATGAACATACATAAAGATAAATACACATAATTAGAACTCAAATCAGATTATAACAACAATAATAGATATATAAACAATATAAAATAACCTGGAAAATAGCCAAAAACAAAACACTATGCCAGTGGTAAT